>NW_023648857.1:0-6637 GCF_015228065.2 Penaeus monodon | reverse complement strand
GTTAAAAATTTTTGGTTTAAATTTATTTTTTTTGAAAATGAAATTTTTAAAAAAAAATTAAATCGGGGTTTTTTTAGTGTTTAAAATTAACTTTTAATTTAAAATTTTTTTTTTTTTTTTTAGATAAAAAGTGGGATCCTGTCTAAAAATGCATTAAACAAAAAGGGGACAACAATTAACCCAAAAATTTAAAAAAAAAAAAATATAATCATTTTATTTTTCACTTTTTACTATTTTGGGGAAAATAAAACTTGAAAAAATGGGAATGTGGAAGGCAAAATCAGTAAAAAATTGTTATATTTTAAATAAAAAAAATATAATAATAATTTAGGTTGATTCCTTTTGTTACAAAGATATTTTTGGGTTTGGGGACATTTTGTTGTTTAAATTTTTGTTCTAAATTTCCGTGTGAAAGGGAAGGGCTGGGTTCCCATCCTATGGCGGTGGGGGATTTGAAACAGGTCCAAGATTGCTGGGGAGATGACCCCGCGCACTAGCATGAATAAACATACAGTTCAAATTTAAAATTAAAGGAAAAGCAATGGAGAACTATGGAAAGGCAATATCAGAACAAAATTTTTGTAGTTTAAATAATAATAAAATTTATATTAATAAAAATTTTAGATGTTTCTTTTGTCAAATGGAATTCTTGGTTGACATATTGCATTTCATTTTGTTCAAAAATTATCCCATGTGCAAGGAATGGCTGGGGTTCCCATCCATGGTGATGGGATTTGAACAAAGTCAGAAAGATGCTAAACATGATCATTATTTCTGCAACAGCAAAATACATATATGAAATTAGAAATTAGGAATTAGGAAGGGGGGGGTCATCGGGTGTTTTTAAATTTTTGAAAAGGGTTGCTCTGTAGTAAACTCAGACATAAAACTATCTTTTAATCACCTCATTTAATAGGACAAACCCATTTTTTATGTAAAGAAAAATTTGGTATTGGTAAATCAAACCCGGGGCAAAAGGTTAAGTATACAAAAGATAATGCCCGGGGGAGGTCAAAATTTTAGTATTATGGGGCCACAGCCATGGTAGCATCCAAGGTGCATTTTTTTTGGAAAACACATGAAAAGTGCAGAGTGAATGCATAAACCAATTTTTAAAAATTTAATATTTTTTTCGTGCGAATTATAAGACCAACTTTAAAAATTCCAATATTTTTTATTTTAGAGTGGTATCATTGGACTATCATATTCAACGGGAAAATAACTTTCTTTTATTTTCCCTGAAGTTTAAAATTCTGTCCCCCAGGTGGCCTTCTATTAAAGAGTACTTTTTAAAAAACGGAAAAACAATTTCAAAAAAAAAAAAATTTGTTGACGGGAAATTCCCAACCTTTTAGAGTGAACCCAAAACAAAATATTTCATTTGAAATTTAATTTTTTTTAACATTAGTGCCTACTTGGTAACATATAACCCTACAAAGCTACGCATATACGGGGAGTCTCGGGGGAAAGATATTAAAAGTAAAATGTATACAAAATAAAAAATTCTGAAAAAAAAACACAAAAAAATATTTTTCAAAAACCCCTGTATTTTCTTTTTTCCGATATGGTATAAAAAGTTCTCTGGACATTCAGAACTCATTTCTAGACAATGTCATTTTTAAAATGCGTATGCAGATTGAAATGAGAAAGTCATGCGGGTGTACCGGGGCCTAATTAAGGCATACATAATATATTTGAGGAGCTTAAGCCTGCCTCCCAGAAATAACCAATTTAGGTTTTAAACAGTCATCTTTGGCAAAAAAATATTTTAAAAAATAAAAAAAAGAGAAAAACAGGCGAGACAGGAAGATTGAAATTTGGCTCACTGGTGACTTTGTACAAGTGTACCCATATATGTGAAAAAAAACAATTAATAAAGTAAACTCACGGGAGGGCCGTAGTATGTACCGAAATGCCTGGCATCAGTGGGGTTTAAACCCTCCCCCCCCCAGAGGATACGGCATGGATTGTTATGGGGAAAAAAAAAAAAAGTTTGGGGTTTTCCCTGTACCTTTCTATCACACACAAGACATATTTGTAAAAACTTCAGCCGAAAGATATGCCTATGAAACTATATGGGGGGGTTTTCACTTGATGATTTTGTAATGACAAAAAATGACAAATTAAAATACAGGTATTCTTTTTTGTCCTTTCCCCAAAACAAAAATTTTGGTAGTTAAAAATACAAAATACCTTTTTTTAGGGAACAAGTAAAAAAAACACTTTTTTTGCTTTAATTAAATTTAGTTACATAAAAATCAAAAACTAAAAACAAAAATCATTTAAGATTTTAGAATTTTTTGCTTTTCAGCTGGTAATTTTTATCTACAGGTACACCAAATTTTTGTTAAAAATCATACTATTTTAAAAAAAAAAAAAAATATTTAATAATTTTTTTTAATAAAAATTGAATTTATATTTTATAAATAAAATTTAATATAAAAAATTATAGAATTTCGGGGTAAAGATTTTGAAATTTTTTTTTAAAAATTTTTTTTTTTATTTAATTTTAAATTTTTTTAATTTAAAAATAATTAGTATAAAATTTTAAAAAAAAAATTTTATTTTTAAAAATTAATAAAAATAAATTTTTAAAAAAAATAGTTTTAAATAATAAAATTTTTAATATTATTAAATGAAAAAATTAAATTATTTTGGAAAACAAAATATAAAAATATGTTTATTTTAAAAAAAAAATTATATTAAAGAAATAAAATAATAGAATATATATAATATATATATATTTAATAAAATTCATAATATTAAATATTATAAAAATATAAATATTAAAAAAAATAATATATATATATATATATATATATATTATATATTATATATATATAATAATAAAAATATATATAATATAATATAAATAAAATATATAAAATAATAATATATTATATATATTTATATAATTATATATAATAAAATTTAAAAATTTATATATATTTTCAAATTTTTTAATGATGAAAATTTAAAAATTTATATATTAATATTTTATATATATAAATTATATATATTTATTTTTTATTATATATATATATAAAATTTTATATATATAAAATATTATATTTTAATTAATTTTAAAATATTTTATTATTTAAAAGGTGTCTATTATATGTTATGTTTTTATTATATTATATATATAAATAATATATGTTAATTTTTTAAAATTCATATCTATCATCATCATTAAAAATATATATATATATATATATATTATAATTATTTTTATATATATAATTACAAGTTTGTATTTTATTTTTATTATCTTATCTTATCTATATATCTATCGTCTAATATATATATATTATAATATATATATATAATATATATATTATTAATATATATATATATATACATATACAATATATCAAATAAATCTATATATTGTTTTTAATTTATATATATATATTATTATATATATAATATATATAAAATATAATATAACAAATATTTTAAATATTTTATATAATATATATATATATATATTATTATATATATATTATTTTAAATTTTGTATTTTATCTCTCTGTTAAAATAGGGAAAGTCATTTTTTTTAAAATGTAATCAAAATTTCCATATTTATTGTTAAAACAGTAATGGAAGTTACAGGTTTTAATATATATAAAGATTTTTTATTTACAAACGATTTGATTTTTTATTTTCTTAAATTTTCAAGAAAAGTTCTTTTTTTAAAACCAGTAGGTTTATACGCTACATTTTTGCAGATGGTACACCTTAAGAAGGCAATACACCCGAGACCAAAGGCCTTTTTACAAAAAACTGGGCAAACGGCTTTTAAGGTCTGCTCTTGTAGCCCTGCAAGATCTCTGATAACTTTTAATTTTTCAGGCTTATGGATAGGCCCCCTAAAAGAGGTGCAAAAGCATGCTTAGTGTTGTATAAAACAGGATTGAAGATGTAAAAAAATTTTTTGGCTTTTTCTCTTTTGTAAATAGTATGATTTTTTTTCAATAAGATTTTGTACCTAGATGAAAATTACCAGCTGATAAGCGAAGAAAGGGAATTCAAAAAACTTTAATGATTTTGTTTTTTGTTATATGTTTTGTAACGAAATTTAAACAAGCAACAAAAGTTTTTTTTTACTTTTGTAAATAAAAAGAGGTCTTTGTATTTTTATACTACCAAAATTATTGTTTGGGGAAAAGGACTAATAAAGAATACCGTGTATCTATATGTTGTCATTATTTGCATCAATTACAAAATCATCATAGGTGTAACCACCCCATATAGTTTCATAGGCAGTAGTCTTTCGGCTGAAGTTATTAACAAATATGTCTTGTGTGTGATAGCAAGGTAGCATGGAAACTCAAACTATGTTTATTTTTTCTCTATACTACAATCCATGCACTATCACTCTGGGGGGAGGAGGATTAACCACTGATGCCAGGCATTGCAGGTACATACATACTGTGCCTCTGTGAGTTACTTTATTAATTGTTTTTACACATATATGGCTACACTTGTACAAAGTCACCAGTGAGCCAATTTACAAGTACTTCCTGTCTCGCCTGTTTACTCTTTTCTTTGATTTATGAAAATATTTATTTTGCCAAATGATGACTGTTAAAGCCTAAATTGGTTATTTCTTGGGAGGTGCAAGGGCTTAAGCTCCTACAAGTATATTATGTATGCAGTTAATTAGGCCCAGGTACACCTGCATGGACTTTTACTCATTTCAATCTTGCATACAGCATTTAATAATGACATTGTGCATAGAAATGAGTTCGTGAATGTCCAGAGAACATTTTTATACCAATATCAGGAAAAATGAAAATCACAGTGATTATGAAAAAATATTTTGTGTGGTTTTTCTTCAAGAATTTTGATTTTGTATACATTTATACTTGTAATATGCTTTCCATTGAGACTCTCTAGTAACATGCTGTAGCTTGTGTAGGGGTCTATATGTGTATCGAGTAAGAAGTACTAATGTTTAAAAAATTAAATTACAAATGATAATATTTTGGTTTGGATTCACTCTAATGGTTGGTACATTCCACTGTCAACAATTTTTTTTTATTTGAAATTGGTTGTTTCCGTTTTAAAGAGTACTACTTCAATATGAAGGCCACCTGGGGGACAGAATTTTAAACTTCAGGGAAAATAAATGAAATATTGATTATTTCCTGTTGAATATGATAGTACACAATGATATCCACTCTAAAATAAAAACTATATGGAATTTTGAAGTTGGTCTTATACATTCGCCACGTAAAAACTATTAGGAATTTTAAAATTGGTCTTATGCATTCACTACTGCACCATTTTCATGTGTTTCCAAAAAGAATGCAACCTGTGGATGCTACCATAGGCTGTAGGTACCATAAATACATATAATTTTGACCTCACCCAGGCATCTGATCATTTTGTATACTTAACCTTTTGCCCCTGGTTTTGATTACCTATATACCTATATTCTTTACATAAGAATGGGTTTAGTCCTATTAAATGAGGATGATTAAAATGACTAGTTTTATGTGCATGAGTTCACATACAGAGCAACCTTCTCAAAAATTAAAATCACCTGATGACCCCGCCCTTCCATAATTCCATAATTCTCAAATTTCATATACTGTATTCATGCTGTTGCAGAAATAATGATCATGTTTAGCAATCTTGCTGACTTGTGTTCAAATCCCATGCCACCAGTGGATGGTTAACCCAGCCATTCCTTGCACATGGGATAATTTAGAAGCAAAATGAAATGCAATATGTCACACCAAGAATCTCCATTGTGACAAATGAAATCAATCTAAATTATTATTAAATATTATTATTATTATTATTAATCATACAACAATTTTGTTCTGATATTGCCTTCCATAGTTTCTCCATTTGCTTCCTTAATTATCAAATTTGAACTGATATGTTGTATTCATGCTAGTGCAGCGGGAGTCATCTCACCTAGCAATCTTGCTGACCTGTGTTCAAATCCCTCACCGCCAGTAGGATGGTAACCCCAGCCATTCCTTGCACACGGGATAATTTAGAAGCAAATTGAAACAGACAATATGTCACACCCAAGAAATATCTATTGTAAACAAATGGAATCAACCTAAATTATTATTATATTATTATTATTAATCATATAACAATTTTGTACTGATATTGCCTTCCACAGTTCTCCATTTTTTCACAGTTATATTTTCCCCAAAAATAGATAAGTAAGTGAAAAAAAAAATGATTAATATTTTTTTTTGTAATTTCTGGGTTAGATTAGTTGTCTTTATGATTTAATGCATTTCAGACAGGAATCTCTACTTTCATATCTAAAAAAAAAAAAAAATAAAAGTAAATACCTTTACAACTATAAACTGATTAATTTGGTAATAAATTCATCTCAAAGTACACTAGATTAACTTTTTTTATATATATATCATGAGATTTAGAAAAGAAATAACAAAAATAACTAACTTGGAAAGGGTCACATTTCATAATGTGTTTCAGTACTTGTTAGCATAAACTGCAATACATTCCAGTGTCCAGTGGTCGTAATTTTAGTATATTCTTTCTTTGTGATGATATGAAGTACCCAGGCCACCTCATCTCTAATTTTTTAATAAAAAAAAAACACTAAATATAATGTAATTGACCATAAGTTTTTTTATGG
>NW_023648856.1:0-6637 GCF_015228065.2 Penaeus monodon | reverse complement strand
ACCAAATCATAGATACAATTGACTATGCAGACAGGTGTTACATGCACTGTGGCGAGCCGAACGCCACGCTGGTACATTATTACTGAATTGTGAACACACACAATTTCTAAGACATCCGCCCACAACAGCACTGGGCTGGTAAAGAGATTATGCTGCATGCTCACATCGTGCCTGCTGGCAATCCCGCCTAATAGTAAGCATAGTGTCAGAGAATAAAATGAGACAGCCATAAATAGCTGACACAGGCCAAGCCATATGTATGAAAGGCCCTGGCAAAGCTAGATCTTTGCAAATATCAAACAACAATAATAACACCTGAGATCAGCAATCTCCGATCCTCCAGACAACCACAACAACAGCAGCAGCAACACAAGGACTGCCCAGTCCTCAGCTAAGTGGGGAGCCAACCATCTCCCCCTTTGATCTCCAACTTCACCTTTAACACCAAGCAATACCTGTGGACACTCACACCCACATAAAACACTCCCCAAAGAGGTAAGACACCATTCCAAACAGTAAGTGCCAAAATCACTATCTACTATACTGGTGACCCATGGTATTTTGCTCATTCGCTTAGCTCACTCTCTGGAGGGGGAGTACATTTAGCAGCACGACCCCACAACCTGAAGGTCAGCTTAGTTTCACCAGGTCAACAGTCATGTCTACTCTTATTGGAGAGAGGGCTCATGTACTCAAGCCGCAGAATAAGGAACCGAGATCAGCAATCCCCGATCCTCCAGACGACCACGACAACACCAGCAGCAACACAAGGACTACCCAGTCCTTAGCCGACTGGGGAGCCAACTGGCTCCCCCGTTAATCTCCAACTTCACCTTTAGCACCCAGCCATACCTGTGGGCACTCACACCTACAACAAACAAGAGATAAGACACCAGTCCAAACAGTAGATGTCAACACCAGCATCTACTATAACTGGTTGTTCAGCAGCATCTCCTTGAACTGCAGGAATATTCATCTTCATATCTGTTGTATGATGAGCCAAAGATGATCTTTGTTACTCCCTTCTGAACCTTTTCCATTCTCAGAAGCTGCATGGCACTGAGGCTGGAGGACCAGGTGAGAGATGCATATGTCAGTTTCGGCAGAATTAAGGTCTTGTAGATGTCAGTGAGTTCTGATGGAGGTACTCCCAAGGTCTTGAGGCGATGCAACATGTACAGTCTGAATGATGCTGAGTTGACAATGGTGGAGATGTGCTGGTTCAGAATAGTCTGTCGTCGAGGGTGAAATCGAAGATCTTGGCGGTGATATTAAAGTGAATCACCACTTCAAAGTGACGTCATTGGCCTTTGTCCAGGCGAGCAGGTTGTTAAGGTGACCTGTAATGGTTGAGTCATCGACATACTTCCAGCGGGATGAAGTGTCATGGGGAGCCACAGCAAGAATTCGTGCCCTACACCCTGTAATATTAGTTTGTTTATTGTATTTACACATGGATAGCTCTAGAAGTGCATAATCACTAAGTAGTCAGATATTAAATCCTACATATCTCACCTGTATACCCGGTTCCTTAAACTATTGGAAAGGATCTTTAGGATTATTTTATTGTCTTAAATATTACCAAGATTTTAATATCACTTTAATAATAAATCACATCAATAACAGTAATAACAGTATCAGGACAAACTCTACGGGATATTCACACCAGAATTTAAGTAGGGACATAACTCTTCCGCCCTTAACGCAAATTGGATGGACGGACGAAGCTGGTTATAACTAATAACTAATTTAGTTATAGCTAAAAGTTTTTCTTTAGTTTATTAATCATTTTTAAGAAGGATCTTCATCTCTTAAGGTACATTTTATGAATATTTTCGCACACAAACCTTTAGGATTTGCTGGCTATTTTTTTTTTTTTTTTTTTTTATCGGATTGTATTGGGTAGTGATATTGCAGCACACCGAAACAAGATATTTCTGTCTTGAGAAATTTTTTTATTCTGTGGCAAAAGTATCCGTCTCGATGGATATACATTCGAGCAAGTGAATGGTAGGTTGGGACTCTTCTCTTTTATTTTCTTGTATAGGGGCCCCCCAATTTTATACGTTTTTATTTTTTCATGCTCTTTCTAGTTTTAAAGGAAACTAGTTTTTCAGTTTTCTTTTTTAGTAACCGATTTATAATGAGATTTGAATCTTGTTTATGATTTTTTTTCAATGTATAATAAAAGAATTCAGGTGTTTTATGAAGTTTCTCTTACTTTTTTAAGCAATTATTAATAAAGGCTTTGCTGATGAGATGTAAGGGAGTAAATCATTAAATATTTCGAATAGCCTTATCTTAAATGCTTCACACGTGGTGAAATTCCCGTGCTCGTCCTCCTCGCTCAGGTTACATCTTACCATTCTGTCTCGCTGGATCATTCCTTTTACACTACATACACCCCACATTTGAACATACTCTGTCCCTCGTTTCCACAATACTAATTACACATTGACTTCTCCCAAAGTATACCTCTTTCCCGTACGTACTAAAGGTGGAGTGGCAGTGAGCGCTACATTTCATTACAGTGATTATACGAATAATGGAAATATAATATGACTTAAGGATCGGTACACTACAGTACCATTGGCGGCGCTCCACGAGGAATTCTGCGACCCATACCACACGACATACAGGTGTGTTTGAATACATATATATATATATATATAAAATATATATATATATATATATATATATATATATATATATATATATATATATGTATGCATATGTATATATATTTTATAATATATATATATATATATATATATTACATACATGCATACATACATGCATACATACATGCATACATACCATAAAATACATACATACATACATACATAAAATACATACATTCATACATTAATATAAAATATAATATAATATATATATATATATATATAATATTATATATATATAATAATATATATATATATATATAAATATATTATATAATATATAGATATATATATATATATACTATATATATATATATATTGTATATATATATATATATATATACAATATATTTTATATATATATTAATATGTAATATATATACTATATATATATATATATATATATATATATATATATATATATATATATATATATATATATATATATATAATTATATAATATATGTATGAATGTATGTATGTATGTATGTATGTATGTATGTATGTATGTATGTATGTATGTATGTATGTATGTATGTATGTATGTATGTATGTATGAGTAATTTATGTATGTACGTATGTATGCATGAATATTTGCATGTATGTATATATATATATATATATATATATATATATATATATATAACATATGCATACATATAATATATATATATATATATATATATATATATATATATATATATATATATATATATATATATATATATGTATTCAAAACACACCTGTATGTCGTGTGGTATGGGTCGCAGAATTCCTCGTGGAGCGCCGCCAATGGTACTGTAGTGTACCGATCCTTAAAGTCATATTATATTTCCATTATTCGTATATCACTGTAATGAAAATGTAGCGCTCACTGCCACTCCACCTTTAGTACGTACGGGAAAGAGGTATACTTTGGGAGAAGTCAATGTGTAATTAGTATTGTGGAAAACGAGGGACAGAGTATGTTCAAATGTTGGGGTGTATGTAGTGTAAAAAGGAATGATCCAGCGAGACAGAATGGTAAGATGTAACCTGAGCGAGGAGGACGAGCACGGGAATTTCACCACGTGTGAAGGATTTAAGATAAGGCTATTTCGAAATATTTAATGATTTACTCCCTTACATCTCATCAGCAAAGCCTTTATTTAATAATTGCTTAAAAAAGTAAGAGAAAACTTCATAAAACACCTGAATTCTTTTATTATACATTGAAAAAAAAATCATAAAACAAGATTCAAATCTCATTATAATCGGGTTACTAAAAAGAAAACTGAAAACTAGTTCCTTTAAAACTAGAAAGAGCATGACAAATAAAAAAACGTATAAAATTGGAGGCCACTATACAAGAAAATAAAAGAGAAGAGTCCCAAACCTACCATTCACTTGCTCGAATGTATATCCATCGAGACGGATACTTTGCCACAGAATAAAACATTTCTCAAGACAGAAAATATCTTGTTCGGTGTGCTGCAATATCACTACCCAATACAATCCGATAAAAAAAAAAAAAAAAAAAAAAAAATAGCCAGGCAAATCCTAAATGGTTGTGTGCGAAAATATTCATAAAATGTACCTTAAGAGATGAAGATCCTTCTTAAAAAAATGATAAATAACTAAAAGAAAAAACTTTTAGCTATAACTAAATTAGTTATTAGTTATAACCAGCTTCGTCCGTCCATCCAATTTGCGTTAAGGGCGGAAGAGTTATGTCCCTACTTAAATCTGGTGTGAATATCCCGTAGAGTTTGTCCTGATACTGTTATTACTGTTATTGATGTGATGATTATTAAAAGTGATATTAAAATCTTGGTAATATTTAAGACAATAAAAATAATCCTAAAGATCCTTTCCAATAGTTAAGGAACCGGGTATACAGGTGAGATATGTAGGATTAATATCTGACTACTTAGTGATTATGCACTTGTAGAGCTATCTATGTGTAAAATACAATAAAACAAACTAATATTACAGGGTGTAGGGCACGAATTCTTGCTGTGCTTCCCCATGACACTTCATCCCGCTGGAAAGTATGTCGATGACTCAAACCATTACAGGTCACCTTAAAACAACCTGCTCGCCTGGACAAAGGCCAATGACGTCACTTTGAAGTGGTGATTCACTTTAATATCACCGCCAAGATCTTCGATTTCACCCTCGACGACAGGGACTATTCTGAACAGCACCATCTCCACCATTGTCAACTCAGCATCATTCAGACTGTACATGTTGCATCGCCTCAAGACCTTGGGAGTACCTCCATCAGAAACTCACTGGACATCTACAAGACCTTAATTCTGCCGAAAACTGACATATGCATCTCTCACTGGTCCTCCAGCCTCAGTGCCATGCAGCTTCTGAGAATGGAAAAGGTTCAGAAGGGAGTAACAAAGATCATCTTTGGCTCATTCATACAAACAGATATGAAGATGAATATTCCTGCAGTTCAAGGAGATGCTGCTGAACAACCAGTTATAGTAGATGCTGGTGTTGACATCTACTGTTTGGACTGGTGTCTTATCTCTTGTTTGTTGTAGGTGTGAGTGCCCACAGGTATGGCTGGGTGCTAAAGGTGAAGTTGGAGATTAACGGGGGAGCCAGTTGGCTCCCCAGTCGGCTAAGGACTGGGTAGTCCTTGTGTTGCTGCTGGTGTTGTCGTGGTCGTCTGGAGGATCGGGGATTGCTGATCTCGGTTCCTTATTCTGCGGCTTGAGTACATGAGCCCTCTCTCCAATAAGAGTAGACATGACTGTTGACCTGGTGAAACTAAGCTGACCTTCAGGTTGTGGGGTCGTGCTGCTAAATGTACTCCCCCTCCAGAGAGTGAGCTAAGCGAATGAGCAAAATACCATGGGTCACCAGTATAGTAGATAGTGATTTTGGCACTTACTGTTTGGAATGGTGTCTTACCTCTTTGGGGAGTGTTTTATGTGGGTGTGAGTGTCCACAGGTATTGCTTGGTGTTAAAGGTGAAGTTGGAGATCAAAGGGGGAGATGGTTGGCTCCCCACTTAGCTGAGGACTGGGCAGTCCTTGTGTTGCTGCTGCTGTTGTTGTGGTTGTCTGGAGGATCGGAGATTGCTGATCTCAGGTGTTATTATTGTTGTTTGATATTTGCAAAGATCTAGCTTTGCCAGGGCCTTTCATACATATGGCTTGGCCTGTGTCAGCTATTTATGGCTGTCTCATTTTATTCTCTGACACTATGCTTACTATTAGGCGGGATTGCCAGCAGGCACGATGTGAGCATGCAGCATAATCTCTTTACCAGCCCAGTGGCTGTTGTGGGCGGACTGTCTTAGAAATTGTGTGTGTTCACAATTCAGTAATAATGTACCAGCGTGGCGTTCGGCTCGCCACAGTGCATGTAACACCTGTCTGCATAGTCAATTGTATCTATGATCGGTCATGCGCAATGGTAACTTGATCTGATTCTGTGAGGAAGGACTTCGGTACCTCTATTGATTGATTCAGAGAGTGCCAGTGGCTCATAGCCTGTGGCATCTGAGTACCATCCGGCCAAGGGGGAAGATCTCGTTTTCTCTCTGTGAAGCTGCAAGAGGAAGGCACGAGCTGTGGCATTACACTTCTGTCTTAATATTTTTTTGGCTCGGTTTTATGATCATGAGCAAGCTCATTCCCTCTGATGCCTACATGGGTATGGACCCAGTTTATGATTCTTCTTCTACCCTGAGCAAGAATCCTCTGTGCTATGGTAAGCACAGTGGTCAGGAGATTGATGTTGTCTTGGGGTAAGCTTTGCTGTAGACAGTCAATGGCTGCCCTGGAGTCTGTGTGTATGACCATGTGTCCTTCCCTCAGAGACGTGCAGGCTAGGGCTTCCATGATCACAATGGACAATGCCTCTGCCTGTAGCGGGCTAGGGCTTCAATGATCACAAAGGACAATGCCTCTGCTGTAGCGAGGCATTGCCTATTACCCTCATGGATTGTGTGG
>NW_023648855.1:0-6637 GCF_015228065.2 Penaeus monodon | reverse complement strand
TTTGCCAAAAATTTTTAAAAAAATGATGTAATAATTGCAAAAATTTTGGATAATGATGATGATAATGATGATAAGATGAAAATGATGATGATAACGATAATAATGATGATAATCATGATAAAAATGTTTTGGATTAAAAAAATTAAAGGAATTTGCCAAATACAAAAAAAAAAAGGTAAAAGAAAACAAACCCCAAAAGTAAAAAAAGGGAAAATCTAGCAAATATACCTTTTGAAGAACCAAAAATGACTTTTTTTTCCATTTTTTTAAATGTTTGGAATTATTAGGTAATAATGATAAAATTACCAGAATTCTAGTAATCATAAAATAATGATAAAAAGTGAGAAAAAGGAATTTGGAAACATTTGATGATTTTTAAATTTTATTACTATTATAATTATTACCATTATTATCTTATTTTTATTAAAATTATGTATTATTATTTTTTTTATTATTATGATTATTATTTTTATATTTTATTTTTATATTATTTTAAATTTTTTGATTATTCCCAAAAAATTATATTAAAACTGTAATAAAAAAATAAAATGATAATAGTATAATTATAATAATACTAATGTTAAATATTGTTTTTTAATATTATTTTTTATTATTATCTTTATTTTATTTTTCTGGAGTATATTTTTGAAAAATAATTATTATAACAGTAAAATTACAGTAAAAAACGATATTAATTTGAAATAATGATATAAAAAGGGATTTAAAAAACTTTTAATTTTTAAAATTTGTTTTTATATTATTATTGTAGTTGTTATTAGTATAGAGTAAAATTATAATTTATAATTGCAAAAATTTTGAAATAAAAATGATAATAATTTGCAAAAAGAGATAAAATTGCAAAAAGATGATAAGTGAGTTAATGATGATAAAAAATTAATGATGATGTAACGAATATAATGATGATAATCATGATAAAAATAGTAATAAGGAATTGTGCCCAAATATATAAAAAAAAGGTAAAAAAAAACAACCCCAAAAGTCAAAAAAGCGGAAAAATCTAGCGAAATATACCCCTTTGAGAGTAGATCCAAAATGACTTTTTTTTCCATTCATTTGAGATTCTGGCAATTTTTGGGGTAATAATGAAAAAATTTTTACCAAATCAGGACAATAATGATGATAAAAGTGAGAATAAAAGAGAATTTGGATAACATTTGATGATTATTAAAATTATTACATTATCATATATTACCATTATATTCATATATTATTATTATTATTATTATTATTATTATTATTATATTATATTATTCTTATTATTATATTAATTAATTATTATTATTACTTTATATTATAGTTATTTATTGCCAAAAAATAATTATAACTGTAATAATACAATAATAATGATAATAAGTATTAATTATAATAATTACTAATTTTCGTTATAAATGGTTATTAATATTATCATTGTTATTATTAATCATTATTATTATTTTTTCTGGTAGGATAGATGTTTAAAAATAATATTATAAACAGTATAATTACATGTAATAACGAATTAATGAAATATGATAAAATAATGATTTAAAAACGTTACTAGTGTTATAGTAGTATACTATTATTATTGTAGTTGTTATTAGTCTAGATGTAAAATTATATATTATAATTGCAATAAGGAAGAAGAAGGTAATAATTGCAAATAATGAGGGATAATAATGCAAAAATAGATAATGATGATGATAATGATGATAAGATGATAATGATGATGATAAACGATAATAATGATGATAATAAATGATAATAATGATGATAATAACAGGAATTGTTGTCCAGAAGAATAAAAAAAAGGTAAAAGGAAAACAAATCCCAAAAGTCGAAAAGCGGCCAAAAATCTAGCGAAATATAGCTTTGAGAGTAGATCCAAAATGACGTTTTTCCATCATTTGAGATTCTGGCAATTATAGGGTAATAATGATAATAATTACCAGGAATTTAGTAATCCTGACAATAATGATGATAAAAGTGAGAATCAAGAGAATTTGGATAACATTTGAGAATTAAATTATTACTATATATTATTATTACATATTATCCATGATTTGATTATTTATTATATTTATTATTATTATTATGATTATTATATTATTATTATATTTCATATTATTTCTTTATTATTATTATTATTACTTTAATAATTAGGTCTGATTGCCAAAAATATATATTTAACTGTAATAATAACATAATAATGTAATAAAGTATAATTATAATAATACTAATTGTTATAATATTGTTATTATAATTATTGTTCTATGAGTCATTATTATATTTTTTCTGGGTGTATAGTTGTAAAATAATTATTATAACAGTAATAATTACAGAATAACGATACTAATGAAATAATGATATAAATAAGATTATAAACCGTTATTATTGTGATTAATATTTTTATTACTATTATTATTGTAGTTGGTATTAGGATAGATGTAAAAGTATAATTATAATTGCAATAATGCAATAATAATGATAATAATTGCAAAATGATGATAATATTGCATACTGATGATAATGCTGAGATAAGGATGATAATGATGGATAAATGATGATGATAACGATAAATATGATGATAATATGAAATAATGATGATAATAACAGGAATTTGTGTCCATATAAATAAAAAAAAAGGTGAAAAGAAAACAAATCCAAATAGTCGGGAAAAAAAGCCGGCAAAAAAATCTAGCGAAATATAGCCTTTTGAGGGAGACTCAAAATGACGTTTTTTCCTTCATTTGATGATTCTGGAAATTATTAGGGTAAAATAATGCTAATAATACCAGAAATCTAGAATTTCATGACAATAATGATGATAAAAGGGAGAATAAAGAGAATTTGGAGAACATGTGAGATTATTCAATATTATACTTTATCATTATTATTACCATTATTATCATATTACTATTATTATTATTATATTATTAGTTATTTTAGTATTATTATTATTATTACTTTATTATATTATATCTATTATTATTATTAGTATATTACTTTAATTATGAGACTATGCAAAAATATATATTATAACTGTAATTATAATAATAATAATTATAATTAGTATTAATTATTATAATACTAATTGTTATAATATTGTTTTTATATTATTTTTGTTATTATTATCTTTATTTTTATTTTTTTGGTAGTATAGTTGTAAAAATAATTATTATAACAGTAATAATTTACAGTAATAACGAATTAATTGAAATAATGATATAAATAAGATTATAAAAACGTTATTATGTTATTTATTGTATTATATATTATTGTAGTTGTTATTAGTTTGAGAAAATTTATATAAATTGCAATAATTGCAAAATAATGATAATAATTTCAATAAGAGATAATAATTGCAATAATGATGATAATGATGATGATAATGATGATAATGATGATAATGATGATGATAACGTAATAATGATGATAATCATGATAATAATGATGATAATAAAGGAATTTTGGCCATATATAATAAAAAAAAGGTAAAGAAAACAATCCCAAAAATCGAAAAAAACGGCAAAATCTGCGAAATATAGCCTTTTGAGAGTAGACTCCAAAAAGACGTTTTTCCCATTTATTGATGATTCTGGCAATTATTAGGGTAAAAAATGATAATAATTACCAGAATTCTAGGAATCATGCCAAAAATGATGAAAAAAGTGCAATAAAGAGAATTTGGATACATTTGATTATTAATTATTACTATTATCATATTATTACCATTATTATCTTATTATTATTATTATTATTATTATTATTATTATTATATTATTATTATATTTATTTTTTTTATTATTATTATTATTATTAATATTAGTATTTTGCCAAAAATATATTATAACTGTAATAATAACAATATAATGAAAATAAGTAATTATAATAATACTAATTGTTATAATATTGTTATTAATATTATAGTTATTATTATTATTATTATTATTTTTCTGGTAGTATAGTTGAAAAAATAATATATAACAGGTAATAATTACAGTAATAAGATATTAATTGAAAAAATGATATAAATAATGATTATAAAAACGTTTTTATGTTATTATTATGTTATTACTATTATTATTGTAGTTTTATTAGTATAGATGTAAAATTAAATATTATAATTGCAAAATTGCAATAATAATGATAATAATTGCAATAATGATGATAATAATTGCAATAATGATGTAATGATGATGATAATGATGATAATATGATCTATGATGATGTAACGATAATAATGATGATAATCATATAATAATGATATAAAAGAATTGGTCATATTAAATAAAAAAAAAGGTAAAAGAAAACTAAATCCCAATAGTCGAAAAGCGGTCAAAATCTAGCGATAATAAGCTTTTAGAGTATATCAAAATGACAGTTTTAATAATTATTGAATATGATATTCTGGCAATATTAGGTAATAATGATAATAATTACCAGAATTCTAGTAATATGATAATAATGATGATAAAATGAGAATAAAAGAAAATTGGATAACATTATGATTATTAATATGTATAATATCAATTATAAATGTAAATGCATAATTATTAATTATATTATTATTATATTATATTATTATTATTATATATATTATTAATTATTATTATATTATATTACTTGAATTAATAGTAATTAATTGCCAAAAATATATATTATACTGTAAAATAAAATAAAATGAATAATAAGATAATTATAATACTTATGTTATAATATTGTTATTAATATTATTATTCATTATTACATTATTATTATTATTTTTCTGGTAGTATTTGTAAAAATAATTATTATAACAGTAATTAATTACAGTAATAATGATATTAATTGAAATTAATGATTATTAAATAATGATTATAAAACGTTATTATTTATATATTATTAATTACTATTATATTAGTTTTATATAATGTAAAATTATATATTATAATTCAATAATTGAATAATAATGATATAATTGTAAATAATGATATAATAATTGCAATAATATGATATATGATATGATAATGATATAATGAATAATGATATGATAAACGATATTATTAATATGATATAATAATGTATAATAACAGGTAATGTGTCATATATAATTAAAAAGGTAATAAAAAAAATCCAAAAGTGAAAAATGCAAAATCTAGCAAATATATATTGAGATAATGATAAATGATCGATTATATGTAATATTGATGATGAAATATATATAAAATGATATCATTAAATGAAAAAAAGGAATATGACAATAATATGAAAAAAGGAGAAAAAACAAATTGCAAATGAGATTCAAATAGTTTAATATTCATATTTATATGATATTAGATATTAATTATTATATAATATTAATATATATAATTAATATATATATATTAATAAATTTGGATATATATTTTGATTATTATTATTATTATTTTATTAATATTATTATTATTATATATATTTATTATTATTATATAAGAAAATATTATAAAAAATTAATATAAATAATTATAAGTAATTATAATATTAATTAATTAATATTATAATTAATATTATTATGGTTATTATTTGATTAATATATTTTTGTATAATATATAATTATAGTTATATATTAATTAAAAAATATTAAATAATATATAAACTATATATGATTATAATAATTTATTATATTATTGTATTATATTATATAATTGTAATTATATGATATAATTATAATGATATAATGATAATTAATAATGATGATAAATTAATAAATGATAATATTAATAAGATAATAAGAATGTATATGATAAGATAATAATAGATAAATATAATAAATCATAATAAAGGAAAATTTGTCCAATATAATAAAAAAATAAAAAAAACCATCAAATCAAAATCGGCAAAATCTAGCGAAATATAGCCTTTTAGAGTAATACAAATGACTTTTTCCATCATTAGATTTGGCAATTATTAGGAATAATAATAATTACAGAATTAGATATCTGACAATAATGTATAAAAGTGATAAAGAGAATTGGTAACATTTATTATTATTATTATTACTATTTCATTTTATTACATTTTTATTATATTATTTATTATATTATTATTATTATTTTATTATTATTTTATTATTATTATTATTATTATTATTATTATTATTTAATTATATATTGCAAATAATATATATTAATATAAATTAAAATAATAATATAATTATATTAATTTTATAATATTTTTTTATATATTTTTATTAATTATTTTTTTTATTTTTTCAGTATATATTTTGTAAAAATAATTTATAAAATAATATTAAAGTAATAACATTTAATAATATTAATGAATAATATAATAAATTTATAAAAACTTATTTTTTATTATTATTGTTATTACTATTATTATTGTAGTTGTTATTAGTATAGATGTAAATATATATTAAATTGCAATAATTGCAATAAAATGATAATAATTGATATGATATAATATAATATATAATGATGATGATATGATGATAATGATGATAATGATGATAAATGATAATGATATAATAATGAATAATGATAATATGAATTGTATAATAAAAAATGGTCAATATAAAAAAAATAAAGTAAAAAACGAAATCCAAAGGAAAAAGCGAAAATCTACGAAATATAGCTTTTAGATGTATAAAATTAGTGTAAAT
>NW_023648854.1:0-2500 GCF_015228065.2 Penaeus monodon | reverse complement strand
ACGTACTCACTCCAAGAGCATCACAAACATGAAAACTACAATTAAGTATCATGCTGTGACCACGGCGGCTCACACATGAACCTACCGTTAAAAGATAGGGGCCGCGGTGGCCGAATGGTTAGAGCGTCGGACTCAAGACTGTCACGACGGCAATCTGAGTTCGAGGGTTCGAGTCACCGACCGCCGCGTGTTTCCCTTTGGCAAGGAACTTCACCTCGATTGCCTACCTAGCCACTGGGGGGACCAAGTCAGCCCAAGTCAGTGCCGGGTAAAATAGAGATGGTGACTCGATAAAAACACCGGGCGGAAGGCAATGGCAAACCACCGCTCTAAATTGCCAAGAAAAATCATGGAAGCACATGATCGTCAAGGCTACGGTGGTCGAATGGTTAGAGCGTCGGACTCAAGACTGTCACGACGGCAATCTGAGTTCGAGGGTTCGAGTCACCGACCGCCGCGTTGTTTCCCTTGGGCAAGGAACTTCAACCTCGATTGCCTTTCCTACCACTGGGTGGGCCCAAACCAGCTCAAGTCAGTGCTTGGTCCCAAGCCCGGATAAAATAAGAGAGAATGTTACCTAAAAAAAAGGTAACACCGGCACTCTCCGTTTGGGAAAGGAACTGGGGACCCTACCACGTACTCACTCCAAGAGCATCACAACTGAAAACTGCAATGAGTATCATGCTGTGACCACGGCGGCTCAGTCATGAACCTACCGTTAAATGATGATGATATATATATATGTATATATATATATATATATATATAATATATATTATAATATATTATATATGTGTGTGTGTGTGTGTGTGTGTGTGTGTGTGGTGTGTGGGGTTGTGGGGTGTGTGTGTATGTGTATGTGTGTGTATGTGTGTGTGTGTGTGTATGCAGTTTATTTTATAAAATATATATACACATATATACATACAAACATACGTACATACAGACACACACACACAAAATACACACACCACAAAACACACACACACATATATATAATATATATTTTATATATATATATATATATATATAAATTAATTTATTTTATATATATTTATATATGTGTATATATATATATGTATAAAATATATATATATATATATATATATATATATATATATATATAATATATATATATATATATATTTTATATATATATATTATATATATATAATATATATAAATATATAATTATACATATAGTATATATATATAAATATTTTATATATATATATATATATATATTTAATATATTATATATGTTATATATATATATATATAATATATATATATATAATATATATAAAATATAGAATAATTTGTGTGTGTGGGTGTGTGGGTGTGTGTTTTTGTGGTTGGGGTGTGGGTGTGTTTTTTTTGTTTTTTAAATGAACAAGGTATCGTATATACATAAAAAAATTATGTAATATGGGGACATATACATATAAATATAAAGTATATATAAAAATATATATAATATAAAATTTTATATATAATTTTAAAATACATTTATATATATAATATTATATATATAATATATATATTATATATTAATATTATATATATATATATTATATATATATGTGTGTGTGTGTGGGGTTTTTGTGTGTGTGGTGTGGTAGTAGTATAACCACACACACACACCACAACCACACACACCACCCCAATAAATAAACAAAATATATTATATATATATATAATATATATAATATATATATATATATATAAGAAGGAGAGAGGAAGAGGGGGAGAGAGAGAGGAGGGAGAGGAGAGGAGAGGAGAGGAGAGAGGAGAGAGGAAATAATATTATGTATGTATATATATGTATGTAGTGTGTAATAAAATTATATATATAATATATATATATATATATAATAATATATTTATTTATATATAATAAAATTTTCAAACTTTTGTACAAATACATAATATATATTAAATATATATATATATATATATAATATATATATATATAATATATATAAAATTTATAATACATAATATATATATATATATATTTTATATATATATATATATATTATATATATATATATATTTGTTATATATGAATAAAACACACACACAATATGCTACACCCCCACACACATATGCATCAAACCCCACACACACACACCAATATAAAATATATAAATTCTAATATAATATATATATATTATATATATATATATTATATACTATAATATTATAATATATAAAATATATACACATATATTATATATTAACACATATACATATATGTGTTATATATACATATATACTTATGTATGTATATGTAAATACATACAAACAACGATACAAAAATTTCACTTTATTTGTGTATATATAATATATATATATATATTATATAATAATATATAATATATATATATTATATAATTATATATAAAATTTTAAATATTAAAATATATATATTAATATAGTTTTTTTTGATGTATAAAATTTAATAATTATTTTATATATAATTATTATTATATATAAT
>NW_023648853.1:2500-6638 GCF_015228065.2 Penaeus monodon | reverse complement strand
TCTCTCTCTCCTTTTCCCCCCCCCCCCCCCCCCTCTCCTCTCTCTCCCCTCTTCTCCTCTCTTTCGCTCTCTCTCTTCTCCCCTCTTCTCTCTCTCTCTCTCCCTCTCTCTCTCTTCTCTCCCTCTCTCTCTCTCTCTCTCTCTCTCTCTCTCTCCCTCTCTCCCCTCTCTCTCTCTCTCTCTTCTCCCCGCTCTCTCTCTCTACCCCGGTAAAGTTAATCTCATTCATACTTCTACATCTACCCAGGGTGCCGTAAACCAGAGGAGAGGTTAGGGTACAATATTTCCCCATATGTGACGGGGGGGGGGGGGGAGTTGAGGAGAAACACTCGTAAAATCACCATATACGAATTTTTTGAAGTGAACACCTGTTACTGTTACCCTAATTAGAAGTTAACTCACGAACCAATCGATCTGCATTACATAACGAAATTCGTAGTCGAGTCGAGTAAGCTTTCATATAATTCACCTTTGTTTACATTTCTCAGTTTTAAATTTTTCTATTTATTTATCTATTTTATTTTTTTATTTCATTTTTTCTTTATCACAAGGGTTATTGCTACACGTATCATAGCAGAAAACTGTTGTTACTGTGACACCCTTTTTTTATTATTATTTTAGGATTCTATACAGTCATAGCATTCACAACACATATTTTCTTTGCTCTCTTTAGAAAATTTTTAATAAGTTCCGTGATTATTCTTGTCAGTTAGGGAGAGAAAAAATCCTCCTGTCAGAAAGATGATTGATGATAATGACAATAAGATAACAGAAGATGTTTGATGGTAATAATGACAATATGATAATGATAATAATAATGACGATGGTGAGGATAATATTAATAAGGATAACAGTGATAATAAAACAACAATACTAGTAATAATAATAAAGGGTAATAATTATAATAATGATAGTAACCATAAGAAGGTAATAGGGAATATAAATGTGTGTATATGTATATGTATATATATATATATATATATATAAAATATATATATAATATAATATATATTGGATATATATATATATATATGTATGTATGTATGTATGTATGTATGTATGTATGTAGTATGTATCTATCTATATATGTATGCATGTAAACACACACATACACACACACATACCCAGGGAGGACTTTGACGCCCCCCCCTCCCATTCACGGGGACAAAATCGTGCAAACCCACCTTAACGTACCCTGCCCAAACTAATAAAACCCCAATCTAACCTATCCTATTAACCCAACTGAATAATTTTTATCCTGCTACTTCCTAACCCATCCTAACTCAACCTGCTACCCTAGTCCAACCTAACCTACTACCTCAGCCCACTAAAACCCAAAACTCAACCTAATCTATTATCTCGACTCACCCTTAATGTAGCCTTATTGACTACTGCAACTAAAAACCCAACAAACTATTCAAACCATCCTAACCTATTACCCCCAACCTACTCAACCCAGCTTAATCTAACCCAATGCATTCTAACGCAACCCAACCGAACTTACTGCTCAACCCTACTTTCCTGCTAACACACGTCAACCTCATCCAGCCTAACTTAATGTAACCTAAGCTGGGCTCGAAAAACATTTTAATACCCGATCAAGCGTAGGCCATGCCTCCTGGACCCTTCTAGATAGTAGGCCTACTCTGTGCTACCTTTACAGTACATGGCCAGGCCTGTTATTCGGAGTAAGTCGCACTAATGAGATTAATAATAATTGACTATGATTTTATGCATATTGGCAAACTTTAAACTTCCCCAAAATGTGTTATAAAAAAAAGGTATCACGGATAAATGAAAACAACACACTAAAAAATATCGTTAGTGACTGAAAACCTAAACAGATCTCATTAATAATTATAACTAATAATTTTAATAATGAAAAAGTAAAAAGCAACATTAACTACACTAATGATGGTTAATGGTTAAGGGTTTTAAAAGCAAGATAAATGTGCTAGACATCTAAGGTCATGTAGCACTATAGTAATTTTTAGGGAAGGGTGGTTGAGTTAGTGATTAGTTGTCCTATGCTGGGCAAAGGTATTGGTGAGTGAAAGGGGTTTTGAGTCGGGTGTGGTAAGGAGTTAGATTAGATGGAGTGTATTTATGAGGAAAGAGAATAGGTTGTTGAAACAGAAAATGTGGGATTCTGTAAGGATGTCTGATAGGTTGGGAGGTCGGTGAAGGGAGGAATTAGGTGGGGGAAAGCAGAGGTAAGTATGGCCGAGACATAAAGGGAATGTGGGAAGAGACAATGATAATTGGGGATTTGTATTGGAGGATGTGTAAGAAAGGTCTCTTAAAGGGGAAAAGGATATGACAAAGGTCAGGTCTGTGAGAGGGGAAAAAACCGCGAATATTCCAATGAAGGATAGTTAAAACTTTAGTGATATAGATTGTAGTACGTTTGGAGATTTTGAGGGGGAAGCAGCTAGAGGGGGGAGGAGAGATGGATATCAGCAGTTACTTGAAAGTGGGGAAAGGAGCAGGAGTTGTAAGATTTGGAGGTTAGTGTCAGTTTTCATTAAGTAATTTTGAATATTTTCAATAGTTTTCTTCTTCTGAGTTGGTTGGGGAGTTTGGGGGTAAGGATTTCTTGTGAGGGGGGGAAGAGAGGACTGGTGTCTCAAGCATAGGAGCAAAGGAAGGTGGAGGTGTTTGTGTGGTAGGGGAAGAAGGGGGTGGAAACGTTTGTTCTGTCTGTTACGGGTAGTTGCGAGGAGGGAGAGAGGAAGGTGTTGGGGTTGTAGTGGTGATTGGAGTATCTGTAGTAGAGATTGGAGGGGTCTGGGTTTAGGATGGAAAAAGAGTTTTGACTGGGGAAGGTAGGAGTAGAAGAGGGGGAGTTAGATGTAGGGGGGGTGGGTTTAGGAAAATTTGGTAGAATAAAGCAGTATTACTGGAGTAGGAGTAAGAGAGAACCACTTTCGACGGCTTCCTGTCTGGCTTCACGTAGTGTGAGTCCAATTTTGAATCTGAGAGTTGCTACCTCAGACTCAAATTTGTAGGTGGGACAGCCCCTATAAAATACTTAGGGGGGCCGCCACAGTTGGCACATGTGCGTGATTGTGCAGAGCAGTTAGATCGGTATGGCCAGGTTGGCACATAGTGGGCATCTGGCTGGGGAACGGCAATGTTTGGCTGGATGTCCAAAGACGCCAACATTTTGGCACTGACGTGGAGGAGGTTGGTATGGACGAACAGGGAGGGATTCTCCTCCTATGTAGACGTTAAAGGGAAGGTCATGTCTACGGAAGGTAATTTTGGCTATGTTAGTGGGTTTCTTTCGATGACCTGTGGGGGGAATGAAGTAGCATTGTACTGATGTTGCATCATAGTCTGTGAGAACAGGAAAGTAGGTCTTCTCCACAATCTGACCAATCTTTGTCATAGACTGGGCAATTGCTGGGGAGATTGAAACTTGAAGTTTGTGTGTCTCTTCCGGTGCAAGTATTGGGGGTTTGGATGGGGTTCTGCAAGGATGGGTTACCATATAGGTCAGTTAGTTTTGTTAATGTTTATAGTTTGGGTTTTTTTGGATTTACTGTGACAAACGGGAGCGGTCGGGTCGGCTACGGAAAGAGACTTTACCTATTTGTTTTTGGAGACATTGTTGGAAGAGAAGGTGTTGTCAGAGTAGGGAGCTGTGGAGGGAGGTAGTGTTATGGAGAGGTGGGCAATAAGGCTGTAAGGTATTAATAAGGAGGATGGGTGGTTGATGTTGGAGGTTGTGGGGATAAAAGGTGTTGAAGTTGAGCAGGGCTGGAGAGTGGAAATGTTCCTTAAGGGTTGATTTTTGGCTACTGTACTAGTAGGCATTGATGAGGGGTAGTTATTGCAGTGTTTCGGAGCCGTGGTCAAAGGAGAGCCTGGGGTCAGGGAATCGAGTGGGTTAACATCGTTGGGGGCTATTTGATAAAGGGGCAAGCCTCATTGCCCCTAATAGTGGGTATGTTTTTCATTACTGGCCATGGTAAGCCTGGTTATGTTGGGGATAAAAACAGTCCACCCCTCAGGGTCCCCTTGAGGGGAAAGGGGCTAGGTAACAAATCAGGGGAATACCGTGCCCATGGCTCCTCAGGCCGTTCAGGACGGGCACAAAGTCAGCCTTTCATCCTTTCAGCACGACTCTCACACC
>NW_023648851.1:5000-6639 GCF_015228065.2 Penaeus monodon | reverse complement strand
GTTCACTATAACAAAATGAAGTAATTGCAATGCTAGCTATTAAGATTATTTTCTAAACTACCACATGGATTCAACAAATAATGATATGCGACAGAATGTAGGCAGAATGAATGGTGACATGAAAAAAATATTCGCAATTTTTTTATCAAGCAAATTTCGCGGGGTCAGAAATCTGAACTTGCGAGGTACATGTCTAGCTTTGCACGCAGACTTCAATAAACCTCAATAACGTGGGGATCCTATTACCCAAAATGCCGTAATGACTGAAAGCGACCTTGAGCCAGGAATATAATAACCCGGCTTCTTATGACGTATCTGTAATGGGCGCTCGCAAAAATTCCCGAAGGATATAAAATTTTCACGAATCACACCAAATGACTGGTGAGTACCCCAAAGATGCAAGCGAACTTCAAGAGGGTGAGAAAGGTGTGATTAATAAGCGAATACTGATTCTAGCTTAAACCCTAGTCCTACATAATTAACGGACGTATCGGCGGGTCACACCGACTCAAAGGGAGCCGAACGAACGAATACCTTCGGTTTATTGTACCTACTCTCGAATGCCGGAGGCAGATCATTAGCGTACGCAACCCGGGGCAATATCGGGGCAATCCTGTTGCACCTATGATATGGGGGAAGATCCACTACGCTATATCCAAATTATACAATGTCGTTACCTGCTTCCGCTCTAGCGCCGCGATAGAAACGTGTCCCAAAAAGCAATGTAACAAGATAATGTTGCCCCAAATTTCAGGAGAACCAAGCGGTCATGTGAACCTACCCACGCCGCCACCCGACCGGGAAAAAGAGAAAGGAGTCAGTTCAAGACGGGGACAACGGGACCTTTTCTCTTCCCCAAGTGACCGTAAGCGAAGAAAAGGGAAGGCAGGTAGGGGGCGAGGTTTAGGAACGAGATAAAATGAAATGATATTTCGTGATAAGATAAAATCACGAACGCGTTAAAATTCGTTGCAGAAGAAATATAAATTGCTAAACGAGAGAAAATAATTAATTACTTAAACTAAACGAACGATAATGCATGTTTATGATCCATACTCGAATCGCACGGAAATGCGATCTGAGGTGGGAAGAATAGTGAGAGAACGTGCCATTTAGCTGTTTCCTGAGCACCCTTTGAACCAACAAAAAAACAACGGCTTAACACCGTGTATGGGAGAAGGAAGGGAAAAAGAAAAAAAGAGGCCCAAAAACGTTACTTACGTGCCTTTTTTGTTCTTCGACATGTCTTCTAGCGGTGAGCGGATTTCTTCGAAGACTTGCCGTTCATCTCTTCAGATTCATCTGTGTCGTGCTCTTGTTTCAGGTGGCCTGATCCCTCACTCTTTCCTTCGAGGAGCGTGAGAGATCAACTCTCGCCTTTCATGCTTCAGTCTGCGCAGGCGACATATCTGTTTCTATCAATCAAACGGCCGCCCACAATTGCTATTGCGAGGGAGCTATCAGCCAGATTAGATTATGCCAGGGAAACCTTTGTCCTGCCTCATTCACTGTGGGTTGCGTTCTCTGCATTAAAATTGTTCGGCAATCACGTCCTTCGTAACGGTATTTTGTCACTGCAGATCCTATAGCGGATAGGGCCGGCGCTCCTAAACCTTGCCGACAATCAACGTAACAATCC
>NW_023648850.1:0-6641 GCF_015228065.2 Penaeus monodon | reverse complement strand
GCAAGATCAAATCGAGAATTTAAACGTATTATGGGATAAAGTGTGGATAAACAACCACCTTGGCCCCTTTTTTCAAATCAATTTCCCCACATTTTTTTAAATAGTGGTCTTTATTAAATTTTTGGCCCCAAATTTATTATATCATGTTACGTCCTTCTATACAAAAAACTTCAGGCAAGTAGTTGTGTAAGGCCTTATTTAACGAGCTTACTAAATCGCCTAGTAATAGAGTATTCATGGATAACTGTGTGTGATCAAACGGAAGACGACAAGCTGTGGGCTCCTTTCTTTTTTTTCAAATCTAATCATCCCTTCATCTACTGCGATTTTGTTTTATTAGTATCTTTATATACTATTGGTTTATGGCTATACTGTTATTATTATCATTAGTATTACCGTAAACATTAATATATATATAACAAATAGTCATTATAAATATTGGTATTACTATAATGGATGATTATTCATTCTACTAAATTTATTTTCCTTTTATCAATGATATAACATAAAGATTATAATAATAACATACATAATACAAACCCAAATACACACACGGAACACACACAAACAACACATAACATACATAATACATACATACATATATATATATATATATATATATATTATATATATTATAATATATATTATATATATATATATATATATATATATATATATATATGTATATATATATATATATGTATGTATGTATGTATGTATGTATGTGTGTGTTTGTGTGTGTGTCCGTGTGTGTATTTGGGTTTGTATTTATGTATGTTATTATTATAATCTTTATGTATATCTTGATAAAAGGGAAAATAAATTTAGTAGAATGAATAATACACCATTAACCAATATTGTTAATGCTATTGTTTATAATATGTTAATGTTTCGGTAATACTAATGATAATAATAACAGTTATAGCCATAAACCAATAGTATATAAAGACTACATAATAAAACGAAAATCCAGTGAAAGGGATAATTAGATATTGAAAAAAATGAAAAGGAGGCCCCACAGCTGTCGCTTCCGTTGATCACACACAGTTTATCCCATGAATAGCTGCTAATTACTAGGCGATTTAGGAAGCTCGTTAAAAAGGCCTTTACAGAACCTACTTGCCTGAGTTTTTTTTTGTATAGAAGGAAGCGTAGGTGGCGGAGTGATTTAAAAAAAATCGGTGGTCAATATTCAAATGGAAAGACCACTATTTTACTCTTAAGTATTTTGGGGCGAGATTTGATGGGGGGGGCAAGGGGGTTTTCGATAAGAGAGGGGATGGTAGAGTGTAGCTCTAACTTTCATCTCTAATATCGTTTTTTCTCTCGATTGTTTCCGCAGTTGGATCATGGTTCATTTCTCCTGTTCTCTGGCATCATGCCCGGCGTCATCTACCTCCTCCTCAACCACTTCATCCTGAAGAAGGAGAAGCCCCTGGAACCCGGTCTCAAGGCTCTCCCCTTCATCTACGGCCTCACCCTTCTCGTCAACGTGTTCTCCGTCGTCCATGATGGCCCAAGGAGTAAGTGAAACCAGTCAATATTCTTGAGCCAAACACCTATTCTCTCTTCCGTGGGATTTTTTTGCCGAGATTTTGGAAGAATGGATTTTAAAATGTCTCTCTCTCTCTGTCCCTTGTAGTGCCCCTTCCCGATGTGATTCCCTGGTGGGGCGCCGTCATCACCTCTCTGGGCTTTGGGATTCCTCACAGCTCTTTTCGTCCAGTGTATCATCGTCCCCCGCCAAAGGAAAGCCATTGAATGTGAGTTGACGTGTGGTTTCCGAGGTTTTCATTTTATATCATTTTCTTTTCCTTTACCTTGTTTCTCATCGGGTTCCTCGTTTTCCTCCTTAGCTAAAAAGCAGGTAGTCAAGTCCCATAAGTGAATCGATCACCAATCAGTAACTGTCAGATTTTGGGGTTTCTTTGAAATATTCTCATGAAAACAGTGGAATCCAAAGTAATCTAATATGAATAGTTTATCAGGCTAGGACCCTGTTTTGAGAGACCAAATATATATATAGGGACTGACCCGTGCCTTTGCTCCCTCACACAGTGATCTGGCCAAGGCTGCCTGCAAGCAAGACCACGAAGTCAAGTTCCCCTTCGAATCGCAGGTGAGTAATGAGCACCGGCGTCTTCTTTCAGATAGTGGGAAAAAGGTCGATAAGATAAGAACAGAATTAAAGGATAGAGCTCGATTGAATTAGTTTAGTGTTTTTTAGCAGCATGGTGCTTGGCATCGTTTGAGCATGTTTCCAAAAGAAAAAGCATGGTGTTACGTGACTCAAGGGTTAACTAACAGTAAGTAACACAGCCCGGCATCATTCACGTTCACCTGGTAGGGACCAGGCAAATAAAGGAAACGACACCATGCTGGGGACCCATTTTTTGCGCGAATAGTCTCTTTTATGCAAATGATTGGTGTAAAAATACTGAATAAGAGGAAGCGATCGCGCCCACTTAAAAAATACCATTATACACATTTCAGACAGCCTAGAAAATGGCCGAACTGTTTGTACCATGAAGGTAAAATTGTTTGCGACCTGAAGTTGTGCTTGTTGCAATGTTACGTCAGATGCAATAACAATATTTACTGTTCATTAACAGTGCTTTTGTCTTCATACCCCCCCCCTCCCCCACATATAAAGCTCCCGTGTGTGCCACGACCCTCTTCCCAAAACGTTTGGCCAGGTCGTCTTTAAGCAGTGACGTCACAGAAGCCACGATGTTTCATTGGAAGATGGGACGTCAAGAGCTTACAAATTGAAATCATTGGGTAACAGTGATGTCACAGAAGCTACGGTGATTTCATTGGATGGCAATGACATCACCAAAGCTCCAGTATTCTCATTCGATGGAAGTGACGTCACAGATGCTAGGACGACTTCATGGAATGGCTTCTCCAAATCTCGATGATGCATTAAATAGCAGTGACAAAAAAAAGAAATAAGCATGATATGCAAGCTCCGTTGCAGTTTTTTGTTTACGGTGTTTTAACTCGACTGGGAACTTGGCAGACTCCTGAAAGCTTGGACACTGATAGATTCTAGCGACGAAGAAAACGGTAGGGAGGACATGACGGTTAATAAAAAATGGAACATGACAAAGACGACAACAGTGTTTTTTTTTTTAGAAAGATTTACAAAATAGTTCGTTTTTGAAAACGAAAAAGGGAGCCCAATAACTGGGGGAATATCTAGGTCGCGCCCACGGTCCTCGAGCGGAAGAGTAAGTTTTCTAAACTGGGAGAGGCCCTTTTTGACAATGGCCAAGTGAGAGTATTTCACTTAAGGTCGACGGAGCAAGGGACCTGGTGGCTAGTCAACATTATTAAAAAAGACCATCTAACTATTTTTCTTCCCCTTTCCTTTCTTTCTTTTTCTTCCCTTGTTTCTATTACCTTTTTTTATTGTTTTTCTTTCTCCTCCTCATGTTCTGGTTTTTTAACTTTTTTATTCTTACACATTTTACTTTTCTCTCTTTTTTTATTTTTTTCTTGTCTTTAGCGGCCGTTGCTTTCAGTGGGGGGTTAGCTTAGTAATGGCTGCCTAGTCGTGAGCTTTAATCTTTTTAATAATATTATCAAGATTTGTAAATGTCTTTGTCAGGGCAATCTACCATTCATCTTGTTTTTAGTGTTTGTGGGTTGGAGATATAAAGCTAAAATAGATATCCACATTCTTAATAACAAGAAAGACCCCTCCATATCTCTTTTTCCCATAACGATCCAATTATCGCGAAAAACACCCGACCTGAATTGACGTCGCACCGCCCCCCCGCAAAATAAAGCCCGCTCGCCCACACCACCTGGCCAGGAGTTGTCCGTGATTGAGAAGGGGGGTCTCCCCCACCACGTACACCTTCAACAGCAGCGCCACCGAGACCAACGGCTACATCCCGCCGAGACCAAGGGCAACCTGCTGGGCAACGGCCTCAACAACACCTGTCCTTCGTCACAGTCTCTTGGGAAGGGGGGGGGGTGCCGTGGGCCTTGTGGGGGTCATCTGGATTTTGTTTTTAAGTTTGTGTTGTCTGCATATTGATGGATTTTTTTTTGCTGTGGTTTTTGCCTTTTATTTTTAGTTAGTATATTGTTTTTAATTTCTACGGGTCTATAGCGAATTAGTGTGGTTGTAGACTGCTGATTCAGTCACTTCTTTTCAATTTCTTGCAATTTATTCGCCATATCGACTTCTGGGACTCGGACTGCCGAGCTGAACACTTCTTTCCTTCCTTCCGCAGGCATCACCCAAACAGCAGTCAGGTTCCTCTCGTCAATGCCAATCAGGTCAAGATCGTCTCCCTGGACGAACTTTATGACAAGAAGGAGGGTGAGACTGACAAGCCCGAGGTGAAGCGGGTCTTCTCGTTCCTGCAGATCCTCACGGCCACCTTCGGCTCCTTCGCCCACGGCGGGCAACGACGTCAGCAATGCCATGGGCCTCTCATCGCTCTGTGGGCCATTACACCGAGGGCTCCGTGGCCCAGGTCCCCCACTCCCATTTACATCCTCTTGTAGGCGGCGTAAGTGTCTCATTTTATTTCAAAAACATATCAGAATGAAACAAATACACATGGCTTTACTGTGTTAGGGGAAAATCTAATTGAATGTGTGATTTTTAGATTGGCATCTCTGTGGGTCTGTGGGTGTGGGGTCGCCGTGTGATCCAGACCATCGGCGAGGACCTGGGCCAAGGTGGGCGCCTCCTCCGGATTACCCATTGAGATCGGCTCTGCCTTCACCGTCTTGCTGGCTTCCAAGGTGGCCTCCCCATCTCCACCACGCACTGCAAGGTGGCTCCGTCGTCTGTGGGCTGGGCCAATCCAGCCGACAGGGTGTCGACTGGGGACTCTTCAGGTAAGAGACAGTGTGAGAAATAATTTAAAAGAAATAATAAATCGAATAGTTTTTTGCACATCAACCGATTAAAACTAATCTTGGTGTGGACAGTAGAGGACTAAAATCGTTTTCCCTCCACAGGAAAAATTGTGATCGCCTGGGTTGTGACCCCCCTACCACTAACGGCCGGTATATCTGCTCTACTCATGTGATTCTGCAGATCGCCTTCTTATAAACAACTCTCAGTTGCTGTGATACTCCCCAAGGGGGAAGGGGAGAGAGGGAGAGTAGACATCACCCCTCACGCATCACCAAAGCCCCCACCATCACCTCCACGATCTCTTGCGACTGCTTCCTCCAAAGTCATGTCGTGACATCGAACTCTGGGACGCCTTTGCACTGGACGCCAGTGACGCCAGATCACTGAAGGGATCACCCAGTGCAGGTCGCTCCCTCTTCATCATTACACAACACACCAGTATTAAATATCTTCCATTATTACACCGCGAGTCATTCACTTCGGGTACGAACTGTGAGGAGTCGCCAGTCCAGCACTGCGGCGCGGGTAATGGAGGAGAGATTAGCGTCCCTCCTTGATTGCCCTCCCAGCGACCCTGCACACGCTTCCCTGCACACCACCATCGTTACCAAAATCTCTGACTGTTGCTGCTGAGTTCTGTCTCTGAAACCTCTTCTCCACGCACGGAAGCAGTATGACCCAGAGCTTGAAGCCCGTTACACCGCTTTATGTCGATTGTAACTATAGTTATCTTTAACTTCGTGGAAATATTCAGCAATCCATTCGTGCACTTACTCCTATTCCAGTTGTTAACATGCACTGAATATTAATGTCGTTAGGTAGAGACTCGTAAACTTTCTATGTATATAGATGTCCACATACGCACTGACTGTGCAGAAGTCATGACCGAAGTGCAGCTGCTATTCCGAAGATGTCGTCGTACGGTCTTTCCAGCCCCGCTCTTGCAATGAGCGATGTACCAAGATGTCACCGAGGCACATGTTGCCAGCCCAATCAAGCAACGTAGGGAAGGTGAGAGCCAAAGGCAGAGCAGGTTTCTAGAGGTGTGGTGTAGTCGACGCCTCCGACTGAGCGATCTGGTGTGGATGAAGCCAGTACATTTGTTTTCTAAAAGTGAACCAGTCGTATTTCGCGACTGCTCCTCACACCTGGCCTTATTGCTGCGTGATCAGATACTAATTTTTGACAATCAATTATTGTTTTAATGCATCAAGTAAGATCAGTTTCTTACCTTACTTTTAGCTTATCATTGGCATTCATTTAGGTCACCAGAGGCTACGAATTCTGGAGGAACTAGCTCGACTCGACTCATCCCCACCCCCCTCATCCACATCCAGGAGGGGGTTCATCATTTCTCATCCAAATCTATTCATCCATGGATTGCAGACCCAGCAAAACATGTTCACATTTATATCATTCTTATTTACCATAAATTGCGGTTTCGGACTCTGAAAGAAGTCGCGTAGGCCGTTATATTATTATTTTCATGATAAGGACATTGAAGCACATTTATATTTTGTAGGAACAGCGTGAGTGGAAGTGTGGTGAATACGAGCATTAGGGAATGTCTAGGTTAATATTAATTTTTTTATAAAGCAAGTCAACTTCACAGGAGACAGATTTCCGGAGACTTCTTTGGAAGAAAATACTGCATAAAACATCTCTCATCTCTTTGGAAAGCATATTTGAAAAAGAGGATGGTTGAAATCTTTGCTGAGTTCATATTTTCTAAGAAACGTTTTTTTACATTACAGTA
>NW_023648849.1:27500-33468 GCF_015228065.2 Penaeus monodon | reverse complement strand
CACATACCACACCGAACACACACCAAACACAGAACATAGCAAACACACACACACATACACACACACACACACACACACACACACACACACACACACACACTTGCAAAATGACCCCACACCGACACACACAATATATATATATATATTTATATATATATATATATATACATATATATTCATAATTTGTATAATATGTTTATATATCTATATATATACATAACACACCACCACACACACATACTAGATATAATATATATATGTATATATATATATGTTTATATTATATATTTTGTGTGTGTGTGTGTGTGTGTGTGTGTGTGTGTGTTTGTGTTGTGTGTGTTGTGTGTGTTGTGGTCTGTGTGTGTGTTGTGTGTGTCTGTGTGTGTGTTTATAGATATATAATTTATTTTATAAATTGATATATATCTATATAGATAGATAGTAGAAGATATAGATATATCTATATCTATATATATATGTACACATATGTGTGTTTGTGTGTGTGTGTGTGTGAGTTTATATATATACACAATTTTCAAACACACATATATATTATAGAAATCGAAATAGATAGGTAGTAGATAAGGAATATATATATTACCGGGCGCTCCACCCGCATCGCTGGACTTGGTACAGCGATACGGGTAATGTGGCCAAGGAGATCGAACCACAATTCTTGTCAGCACGACGATGGAGGATCCTCCAGAACTGCAGGGTTTCCGGAGTGCTGATTTCGGTGGCAACCACCATAGGCTGCTTGTGGCTACCCTGCGGTCCACTTCAAAACTCCCCGTTCCCCTCCAGTTGCCACCCTAAAGGTGTATTCACTTGGGACAAACTAAGGGTGGAGGAGTGGTGCCCGTGGGTTCGCCACGCAGTCCTCTGCGCGATTACTCAGAAACCAGCAACCTGACGGATTCCCGTTTGCTCTGTGGGAGTCCTTTAGAAGCGCGTAGCACTCGAAGCAGCTCAAGGAGTCCCTTGGCGTACGCCCAAGGCAAGGCAGAATACCATCTCCTGGAGACATTAGAGCGCACTGAAGCGTGTCGAAAGGCTCGGCTGAATGGTAATCAGTTTCTTGCGTCGTTCCATGGTGCGTAGGGCTCGGCCACTGCTGCGACGGGACACGGAACAGTTCATCATGAATCTTCCTGAGGAGGTCGAAGGCCCTTTCTTGTACATGACCTCGCCCTGCCTACCACGCCCTGATGAAACCTGAGCACCTAAGCCCTCCTCACAGATGAATGCAGTCCGATCAGCGGATGGACGGATTATCTCGATCATGTGGTGTTCGTGAACGTTGGGCTGAGTTTTGAACAGTTGTAACCAGTGGACCCTCCAACAGTTAGCTTGGGGTGCAAGCGATGTCTCAGTGCCTGTTGCCGTAACCCACCCATCAGCGGAACCTCCTATCCTACAGAGGGTTATGCTGGCGATTTCCCAGCTGAGATGGGAAAGCTGGCAGGCATATGTGATATCCATCCTCTGAATTGCTAAAGGCTGGGGGGTGAACCTATTGCTGGGGCTGCAATACAGTCCTGACTGCCATTTGGCAGTCTGGTACCATTCCCCCCTGACCTGCTGAGGGGCGTGGTCAATATCCCTCTCTGGAAGGGAATGGGGATCGATGGGCTGTTTCAACTACGTTGCATTACACTGCTCCAGCATACCAGGCAAGTTTCTCGCCCACATTTCCTTCTGAAACGGATTCCGCAACCACTACTGGGCACCAGAGAGCGAGGCAGTCTGGATTACTCCTGCAAGTCGCACATAGACCGTATACTAGCGCTTCGAGTTAATTGTGGAAACACCGTCGTGAGTTTGGTCGTGGGTTGCTTGCATCTACTCGACTCAAGAAGGCGTTTGACATTCTGTGCATCGGGAATCGGATAAATGGAGATCTGAGGCTCATGGATTCCTACACAGGATTATGGCTGATTATCGAAGCCTCTATACTAGTACTGAACTGCTGTACAGTGTGGTGGGGGTATGTTCGAACTTTCTTCCCTGTCATCATTATTGCAATTTATTATCAGATTATTTGCAATTCTTGCAGTTATAATATAATCATTTTGCAACGATACTAATAACAACAACAATAATAATAGAAATAAAACAATATAACCACAATAATACGATATTTAATACTGCTTTATATCATTATTTTTAATTACTTCGTATTACAGTATTATTACTGAAGGGGGTATAATAATTATTTTTGCTTCTACTACTAGTAAAAATGATAATACTGATAATAATAACCTAATAAATTAATACCGATATTATAACGACTATTACATATGATATTATACTTATTATATTATGTATTATTGTTATTATTACAGTTATAATATATTTTTTGGAATAATACTAATAAAAAAAAGTATAATAATAGTAATAATAATAATAATAATAATATATTAATGATATAATAATATAATCATATATAATATAATAATAATAATAATAATATATAATAATAATCATAACAACAACACTAATAATATAATTATTATTATTATTATTATTAGAGAATAATAAATAATAATACTAATAATAATAATAATAATAATAATAATAATCAGTAATAGTAATAATAATATAATACTGATAATATTGATAATATTAATAATCAACATTTATCAAAATTCTCTTTATTCTCACTTTTATCCTCATTATTGTCATGATTAATACGATTTTGGTAATTATTACATTATTACCCGAATAATTGCCAAAATCCATCATTATTTTATTGTTATATTGACAGTATAATATATTTTTAGCAATAAAACTATAATAAAAGTAATATAATAATAATAAATAATATAATGATAATAATAATAATAATAGTAATATAATAATAAGCCTCTCATGAATAATAATATATAATAATATAATAACAATAATACTAATAATAATAATTATTACTATTTAATGTACTAATAATAATAATAAAAATAAATAATATAATAATATTAATATAATTATTAATATAATAAGTAATAATAATAATAATATGATAATATTGATAATATTAATTCATCAAATGTTATGAAATTCTCTGTCTCTCACTTTTATATCCACTTATTGGGTCACATGATTAATCCATTTTGGTAATTATTATCATTATTACCCTGAAAAATTGGGCCAAAATCATCAGAGAATCCAACAAAAATTGTCATTTTGAGTATACTCTCAAAAGGCTATCTTTTCGCTAGATTTTGCCGCTTTTTTCGACTTTTGGGAATTAATTTTCTTTTACCTTTTTTTATTATAAATGGAGACAATTCCTGTTTATTATCATCATTATATCAGATTATTACCATCATCATTTATCATCATTATTGCAATTATTATCATCATTTATTGCAATTATTATCATTATTATTGCAATATTGCAGTTATCTATATATTTTTTTACAACTATACTAATAACGAGCTACAATAATATAATAATAACACTAATGGTAGAATAATAACGTGTTTATAATATTATTTTATATCATTATTTTTAATTAATAGCGTTATTACTGTAATTATTCTGTTATAGGAATTATTTTTACAATCATACTACCAGTAAAAATAATAATAATGATAAATAATAACATAATAGTTTTAATAACAGATATCACGATTATTATTATTGTATTATTATATTATTATTATTATTATTACGTTATGATATAGTTTTTGGCATGCTAACATAATTCAAGTACTAATATAGTAATAATAATAATAATAATATTAATAATAATACTAATATATATAGTAATGATAATAAATAATGATAATTATAATAATATTAATAGACATCAAATGTTATCCAAATTCTCTATTATTCTCACGTTCATCATCATTATTGTCATGATTAATAGATTCCTGGTAATTATAGTATCATTATTACTCTAATAATTGCCAAATCATCAATGAATGGAAAAACAACGTCAGTTTGGAGTAGACTCTGGCAAGACGCTAGATTTTGCCGCTTTTTCGATTTTTGGATTTTTTTCTTTTACCCTTTTTTTCATTATATATGGATACATTTTCTGTTATTATCATCATTATTATCATGATTTCTCATTATTACGTTATCATCATTATATTATCTTATCATCAATTACATCTTTATTATCATTATATTGCAATTATTATCATTATTATTGCAAGTATTGGAGTTATATATATATTTTTTACAACTATACTACTAACAGCTACATAATGATAGTAATAACAAATACTACTAACAATAAGAACTTTTTATATATTATTTATATCTTATTTTTAATTAAGATCGTTATTCTGTAATTAATTACTGTTTTTAAACGATAGGTTCAGGTCTGACTCCGAGGGTCACAGAGCATGACACTTAATTGTAGTTTTTCCTTGTTGTGATGCTCTTGGAGTGATACGTGGTAAGGGTACCCCATTTCCTTTCCACGGAGAGTGCCGGTGTTACCGTTTTAGGTAAAATCTCTCTACTTTCCGGGCTTTGGAACCACACGACTTGGGGCGGCTTGGTCACCCATGGCTAGGTGGCAATCAAGGTGAAGTTCCTTGCCAATGAAGAAAGGTCGGTCCGGGTGACTCGAACCCTCTAATTTTCAGATTTCCTCTGCAGTGTTGCGTCCGACTCTCTAACCATTCATTCGGCGCCGCGGCTTGGTGTGGGTGTTGGTTTTGTGTGTGTGTGGTGGTGTGTGGTGTGTGTGTGTGTGTGGGTGTGGTGTGTTGTGTGTGTGTGTACACTATATTACGTAGAGCTCCGCCCAACAGAATATTTAATAAATTATATCTATATATATTATATAATTAATTAATATATATATATATTATATATAGTTAATATGCTTCATTATTGTATGTATGTCTAATATATATATATATATTATATATATATATATACATATTATATCGTAATATACATAGATTATAACATATAACAGTCGAGCCCGTATCTTACATAATGTAGAACATCAAAACACACACACACTACACACGCACACACACACAAAAAAAAAAAAAACTCACACACACACACACACACACACCAGGCACACACACACTCACATATATATATAAATAATTAGGTTCGTTAAGTTTGCAAAAAGCAAGAAACCTTTAGGTTACGGTTTATTGTTTGGATACTAAAAGTTAGTTTTAGTTTATGTTTGATAGGTTTATGGATAGTTTTGGGATATGTTTAGGATATGTTTTAGGTTTAGGATAGGATAGGTTTATGTTAGTTTAGGTTAGTTTTGGGTTAGGTTTGGGTTTTGTTAGTTAGGTTTGTAGGTTTAGGTTAGTTTGGGTTTAGGTTTAGGTATGAGGGTGGATTAGGTTTTAGGTTTGGATTAGTTTGAGGTTAGTTTGATTTTGGTTTAGGTTAGCTCTGGGTTGGTTTAAGTAGGTTTTAGGTTATGTTTATTTAAGAGTTTTACCGTTAGGTTTGGGTGGTTTGGGTTAGGTTTACAGTTAGGTTTTGGGATGGTTTTGGGTTAGGTTTGGGTTAGGTTTAGGTTAGGTTTGGTGTTTAGGTTTGATTTGTTCGGTTAGGTTTGGGTTGGTTTAGGTTAGAATTTGGGTAGGGTTTGGGTATGTTATTAGGTTTGGTTTAAGTTTGGTTGAGTTTAGGTAGATTGGTTTGATTTAGGTTATGGTTGGTTCGGTTGGGTTTAGGTTTGGTTTAGATTTGGGTTACTTCTGGTAGGTTTGGCGTAGTTTTGGTTCATTTGAGTTAGGTTTAGTTAGGTTTGGTTGGTTCAAGGTTTGTTTGGGTTAGGTTGTTGATGGGAAGGTTTTTGTTAGGTTTAGGTTAGGTTTTGGGTTAGGTTTAAGTTAGCTTGGTTCTGTTGGGTTTTGTTTCTGTTAGGTTTATGTTAGGTTTAGTTAGTTTTGGTTAGGTTTTGGGTTAGGTTTGTGTTAGGTTTAGTTATGTTTTGTGTAGGTTGGGTTAGGTTTGGTTTATGGT
>NW_023648849.1:0-25000 GCF_015228065.2 Penaeus monodon | reverse complement strand
GGGTTAGGTTTGGTTTGGGGTAGGTTAGGTTTGGTTAGGTTTGTGTTTAGATTTGGATTAGTTAGGTTGGTTGGTTGGGTTTGGTGTTAGTTTAAGGTTCGGTTGAGTTAGGTTTTTATTAGGTTAGGATTAGGTTTAGTTTGGATTAGGTTTGGGTTAGGTTTTTCTTAGTTTAGCTTCGGTTTTGGTTGGTTTAGTTTAGTTAGTTAGGTTTGGTTTAAGTTTGGGTTAGGCTTTACGTAAGTTTGGGATAGTTTGGTTAGATTTGGTTAGGGTTGGGTTGGTTTAGGTTAAGTTTAGTTAGGGTTTGTGTTAGGTTGTGTTAGGGTTTAGGTTAGTTTATGTTCCAGGTTTGTGTTGGTTTTAGTGTTGGGTAGTAGGTTGGTTAGGTTTGGTGGGTTTGTTAGTTGGGTTGGTTTTAGTTACGTTTGGGTTAGGTTTGGTTAAGGTTTTAGGGTTATGTTTTTGTTATGTTTTGGTTATTTTTGGGGTAGGGTTAGGTTTAGGTTTGGGTTTTGTTTGGGTTAGGTTAGGTAGGTTTACGTAGGTTTGGGTTAGGTGTTGGGTTAGGTTTGGGTGTAGGTATAGGTTCGGTATGGGTTAGATTGGGTTAGATTTGGTTAGTTTGGGTAGGTTTGGGTTAGATTTGGGTAGGTTTAGTTTACGTTGGTTTGTTTGTGTTAGGTTTCGGTAGGTATTATAAGTTGGCTGGATTAGGTTTGGGTTAGGTTTGGTTGGTTTGGTTTACTTTGGGTAGGTTTGGGTTGAGGTTTTGTTTCAGTTCATTTAGGTTTGTGCGTGTTTTAGTTAGGTTTTGGTTTAGGTTTGGGTTAGGTTTGGATTATTTTTGGTTAGAAATAAAAACACACATACACATACACACGACACATATCCTAAGCACACACACATCACATCACACAAGACACAGCACATACACACCACACAAACACACACCCACCGCACAATATATATATATATTTAACTATATATATATATATATATATATTATATATATAATATATATATACATAATACATAGCTATATACATATATGTATAATATATACAGATATTCAATATACATATATATATACATATATGCATATATCTGCATATATTGTGCATATAGTATATATACATATATACTTATATATATATTGTATATATATTTTATATTTATATGTATATATATAAATTATATATCTATATATATAACGTATATATCTATATCTATAATATATTGAACATATATGTTATATCTGTATATATGTATACCTATACCTATGTATATATCGTATATATATATTATAATATAGATATCTATATATGTGTGTGTGTGTGTGTGTGGGTGTGTGTTGTGTGTGATGTGTTGTGTCCTGTAGATATCTATGTGTGTGTTTGTGTGGTGTGTGTGTGTTTGTGTGTTGTGTGTGTGTGTTTGTGTGGGGTGTGTGTGTTGTGTGTGTATGTGTTGTGTTTGTGTGTCTACTATAATATGTACTCTATATCATATATATATCAATTAGATTCTCTCTATATTAATATATATATATATATTATATATATATGTATAATAGATAATATGTAGATTATAGCAGTATATATAGAAAATGAATATATAAAAACTTACTATATATATACATTATCTAAATTATGTGATCTATCTATATATATCTATATATTATCTATATCTCATATCATAATATATTACACCTATATATCTCTATATGTTATATAGTATATATATCTATATATATATATTACTATATTAATACTATATATTTATATATATATCTAGAGATATATATATATATGAATATATATATATTATATCACATATAAATGTAAATACAATTCATCTTATATAGCATATATATATATACATTATACATATATCCATGCATATAATACATACATATATACATCCATATATAGATAGATTGTTGTGTGCGTTTATGCGTTAGTGTTTGTTTGTGTGTGTATGTATGTATACATACATGTATATATATATTATATATATTATATTATATAATATATATATATATATATATATATGTATTTATTTATTTATTTAGTTATTCATGTAATAAGATATATATATTATATATATTATATTTATAGTATATATATATATATAAATATCTCTATATATACCATACTTGTATATAACATACAGCAACACCAAACACACACGCACACACCCACACACACAAACCACACACACACACACACACACAAACACACACACACACACACACACACACAACACACACACACACACACCACATTCACAACAACACACACAGCACACAAACACACACATCACACGCACAGATATATATATATTATTTATATATAAACATCACATACATACACACACACACCCCACCAACGCAAACACTGAACATAACACACACACACAGCCACACATAATCACATATATATATATATATATATATCTCTATATTATATATATATTATTTATATATATACCTATATATGCCTATATATTCGTATATTTCGCATATATTTTGTATATACCTATCTAGTATATACATATATATATATAATATAATTAGATATATTATATATATATATATAATATACAAGATATATATATGTGTGTGTGTGTCTGTGGTGTGTGTGTGTGTGTGGTGTTTTTGTGTGTGTGTGTGTTTGTTGTGGTTGGGTTTGGGTGTGTGTGTGTGTGTTTGTGTGTGTGTGTGTGTTGTGTAGAAATAATAGTTTTCTAATAAATATATTAGTATATATATATAATTATATATATATATATATTATAGTGTAATATATAATATAGATAAATATATATATATGTAATATAATATAGAGATATTATATTATATTTATATAATATATATATAGGAATATGTTGTGTGTGTGTGTGTGTGTGTGTGTGTGTGTGTGTGTTCTGTGTGTGTGTGTGTGTCCTGTGTGTGTGTGTTCTGTGTGTGTGTGTGCGTTGACATATATACACATTTTTCAAACACACTATGTAATGTATAGAAAAAGATACAGATAAGTAGTAGATAAGAATAATATGTAAATTGTATTTATATCTATATCTCTATCTTTATTCCATCTATCTATCTAGCTATTTATATATCGTATCTAACCTATATTATCATATTCATCTAATACATATATAATCCTTACGCATATATATATATCTATATATATATATATATAATATATATATATATATATATATATATATATATCATATAATATACGAATAATCTCACAACAGGAATATATATATATATATATGGTATTATATATATATATATCTATATATCTATATATATATATATATACATTTATAATATATATATATATCTATATATATTATATATATCTATATAATATGTGTGTGTGTGTGTGTGTGTGTGTGTGGTGTGTGTGTGTGTGTATAAGTCTATAAATATATCTATCTATACATATCGGCCCGTATATATCTGATATGTAATATTACCACACACACATACACACAACTCAACAAACACACACACCACCCCACACACACACACACTCCATATATCGATATATATATATATATTATGTATATATATATATATATATATATATATTAGGTACGTTACGTTGGCAAAAAGCAAGTATACCTATATTTAGGTTTCTGCTAGGTTATGGTGAGGTTTTAGGATATATTAGGATGTTTATGATAGTTTAGGATATTTTAAGTAGGTTAACGGTTAGGGTTAGGATAGGTTTTAGGTTAGGTGTAGGTTAGGTTTAGGTTAGGTTTAGATAGGTTTAGTTTGTTTAGGTTTTGCTTAAGGATGGTTTAGGTTAGGTTTAGGTTAGGTTTGGGTTAGGTTTGGGTTGGATTAGTATAGGTTTGGGTTAGGTTTGGTTGATTTGGGTTAGTTCAGTGAGGTTTGGGTTGGGCCTTTGGTTTGGTTAGGTTATGTTTCAGTTAGGTTTTGCTTAGTTTGCTTAGGTTTTGGCTTAGGTTTAGGTTAGGTTATGTTAAGGTTTTGGGTTAGGTTGGTTAGTTTGGTAGTTAGGTTAGTTTGGGTAGAATTCGTGTTACATTTGGTTAGTTGGTTTGATTTTAATTAGGTTTAAGTTAGTTGGTTAGGTTTGGTTTAGGTTGGTAGGTGTTTAGGTTAGGTTTGGGTTAGGTTTAGTTAAGGTTTAGGGTTAGGTTTTACGTTAGGTTTGTGCTAGTTTTGGGTTGAGGTTTTTAGTTAGGTTTGGTTAGGTTGTGGGTTAGTTGGGTTGAGGTGGAGGTTAGTTTAGGTTTAGGTATTTAGGTAGGTTTGGTAGGTTGAGTAGGGTAGGTTTAGGTTTACGTTATGTTTACGTATTTTGGGAATAGGTTTTGGTTAGGTTTGGGTTAGTTATATTTTAGTGTTTGGTTATGTATAGGTTATGTTTTGGGTTGGTTGTCAGTTAGGTTTGGGTTGGTTTGGTTTCGTTTCGGTTAATCTTGGATTAGGTGTAGGTTAGGTTTGGGTTACGTTTTGTTTTTAGTAGTTTAGGTTTGGTAGGTTTGGGTTACTTTTTGGGTTAGGGTTAGGTTAGGGTTGGTTTGGTTTGATACCTTTTGATCAGGTTTTAGGTAGGTTTTTTATGTAGATTGTTTATATAGATTAAGTTAGGTTTGGTTAGGTTGGTAGGTTTCGTTAGTTTTAGGTTAGGTTGGGTTAGGTTTTGTGTAAGGTTGGGTTAGGTTTGGGTTATGTTTAGTTGGTTTGCCTTAGGTATGGTTAGGTTTACGGTTAGGTTTTGAGTTAGGTTTGGTTAGGTTTTTAGGTTTGGTTTGGCTCTGGTTTGGGTTACGTTTGGGTTACGTTGGTTACTATTTGGTTAGGTTTTTGGTTTAGGTTTGAGTTAGTTTGGGGTTGTGGTTTGATGTTTTGCTTAGGTTTGGGTTAGGTTTGGTAAGTAGTATTTTGGGTTAGGTATAGGTTAGATTGGGCTTGGTTTTGTTAGGTTTCGGTAGGTTTGGGTTATGTTTTTGGGTTAGGTTTTTTGGGTGGTTTGGGTTAGGCTTAGGCTTTAGTTTGGGTAAGTTTGGGTTAGGTTAGGTTGGTTTGTGTTAGGTTTAGGTTGGTTTAGTTAGTTTGGTTAGGTTTGGTTTCGTTTGGGTTAGTTTGGGTTACGGTTTGGTTAGTTTGGTGGTTAGGTTTGGTTTCAGGTTTAGTTTAGGTTGGGTTGGTTTGGTCTAGGTTCGGGTTAGGTTTGTGTTAGTTTGGATAAATTTTAAGGTATTTTTTGTGGTAGGTGGGTTTGGTTTGGTTAGCTTTCCTTAGATTTAGTTAGGTTTGGGTTAGTTTTAAGAGTTAGAGGTTATAAGTTAGGTTTTCGGTTAAGTTCGAGTTAGGTTTTTCGTTTGGTTTAGGTTAGTTTGGGTTAACGCTTTGGGTTAGGTTTAAGTTAGGTTTAGGTTAGGTTTTTGGTTTAGTTTGGTTAGGTTTCGGTAGTTAGTTTGGGTTTGTTAGGTTTCTGTTAGGTTTAGGTTAGGTTTGGGTTATGTATTCGGATAGGTTTTACGTTGGTTGGTTACGTTTGGGTTAACGTTTGGGTTGGTTGGGTTAGGTTTAGGTTAGGTTTTGGTTTACGTTTAGGTATGTTTGGGTTAGTTTCTATTGTTGCAGTTTGGTTTTGGTAGTTTTAGATTATGTTTAGGTTGAGCTTGAGTTAGTGTTTGGGTTAGGTTTGGGTTAGGATTAGGCATCATACATTATATCTTTTTCATACATTTCTATTCATATATATACATATATATACATATTCATTATATATATATATAATATATATATATATATATATATATATCCTATACATATATATACTATGCATATATGTACATTGCATACACTACATATATTCTTCTTCTTTAACAGTATGTTCATGTCTGAGTCCGCCATGGTCACAGCATGATACTTATGGTAAGTTTTCATATGTTTGTGATGCTCTTAGGAGTGAGTACGTGGTAGGGTCCCCAGGTCCTTTCAACGAGAGTGCCGGTGGTACCTTTTAGGTATCATTCTCTCTATTTTATCCGGGCTTGGGACCACACTGATTTGGGCTGGCTTGGCACCCCATTTGGCTAGGTAGGGCAATCGAGGTGAAGTCCTTGCCCAATGGAACAACGCGACCGGCCGGTGACTCGACCCTCCGAACTCAGATTGCCGTCGTGCAGTTTTGAATCCAATGCTCTACCTTCGCCACCGCGGCCTTGAAGATCATGGGCTTCCATGATTTTTTCTTGCAATTTAGATCGTTGTTTTGTCCATTGCCTTCCGCCCGGTGGTATATTATATATATATAATATCTATTTTATATATCTATATATCTATTATTATATATATATAAGTTATTATGTTTATATTCGTCTCTATACTGTATATATATGTATATATATGTATATATATATGTTATATTACCATATATATCATATAATCTAATATATATATATATTATATATATATATATATAGTATATATATCGATATATATGATATATATATGTATATATATTTATATATATCATTATATATATGTATATATATGATATTGTTATATATATATAATATATTATATATATATAATAGTATATATATATATATATTATATATATATATATGATTTTATATATATAATATATAGGTATATATCATTATATATATATTAAAAATTTTATATATATACTATATATATATAATATATTATATATACAATATATACCTATATAGACATTTAGTATACTATAAAAAATGTATAAATAAACATATAAATATAGCTATCATACATTACACACTCATATATGTACTAGATATAATATATCTATATATATATATTAGTATGGTAGTTAAATAAATATGAAATATATATATATCACATATGTAATAGTAATATATAGATACATATATATATATATATATATATAATATATATAGCGTATATATATATGAGAAGTATATTTGTCGTATATTCGTATATATATATATATATATGTTATATATGGGCGGGGGGGGGATGGGGGCTGGGGCCCACGGGAGAGGAAATGGGAGGGGGGGATGAAGGGGGAGCGAGGGGGAAGGCGGGAGGGAATAATATATGTATATATATACATATATATAGTATATATATATATATATATATATATATATATATAGATATATACGTATATATGTTACATATATGTCTATATATTATGTTTATATAATGATATATATATGCATTTATATATATGTGATATATATATGTATGTATAGTATATATATATATATGTTATATATATATATAGTAGTATATATATATATCTAGATATACATATTTATACCATTACGATCATATATATACCTTATATATGTTACATGTATATACATATGTGTATATATATGTTATATATGTATTATATGTATATATACGGTAGATATCTGTAGAGATATGTATAATATGTATTATATGTATAGGTATAATATATCTATATTTACATATATGGTATATATATTTATTTATTTGAGTTTATTTATAGTATATATACAGTCATTTATATATCTTCTATCTATTGATCTATCTTATATGAGTATATCTATATATATATCTATTATATATACACACATATGTATAGATTTTATATATATATTTATATATATATAGTTCGAATATCTATCTATTATCTATCTATAGTATCTATTAATATATAATATATATAATATATATATATCTATAATGAAGATATGTATATGAAATGTATGGAGCTAATATATACATGTATACATATATATACCATTACATTACCATACAGTTTATAACATATATATACATATATACACCACACAGTACACACACCACACACACACACACACACACACACACAGCACACATTTATACTATATATATATATATATATTATATATATAATATATATATATACTACGTATATATACATTATATATACATTATATATACATATATAAACATATAAATTGTACAGTATATAGTATACATAGATTAACATTATATATATATAGTATATATAATATATATATGATATATATATAAGTATATATATGTATATAGATATAAATATATATATATATATATATATTTCATGTTTTTTCTATACTTTAATATAATATATATATAGATAGATATGTAATATATATAATATACAGATATATATAGACATATATAGACATATACATATATAGTATAGATTAACAATATTATATATAGATACATATAGATACATGGATATACATATAGATGTTTATATAGACAGGTATATATATATATCTATAATATATATATATAATATATACTATATATATATATAAATGCAGTTATATATAAAGATATCTGTATGTATACATAAGATACATATGAGATATACATATAATGTAATAGTATATAAATGTAGTATATATATACATATATGTATTTACGTACCATGACAGTACATATATAACATATATATATACATATATTATATATATATAATATATATAATATATATATACACACCAAAACCACACACACAGCATTATATATATATATATATATATATATATTATAATATATATATATATATATATATATATTAGTACTATATTATATATACATATTATACCACACACATATATACATAATACACACACACACACAGGACACACAACACACACACACAAGACACACACACACAAACACACACACACAACACACACAACACAGACACACACACACACACAGCACACAAGATATTATTATAGTCTATATATATATATTTTTATATATATTACTAGATATATGATACACACCAATATGTGTATATATACGTATATATGTATGTAGTAGTATATGCTATATAGATATACAATATATATATATACATATTAATATATATGACTATATACATATATAATATGTATAAAATATATGTGATTATATAATTATATATATAATATATATATAGATATATATAATATATATATATAGTATAGATAGAGTAGATAGATAAAGAGATAGGAGAGAGAGATAGATAGCTATATGTGGGGTGTGGGGGTGTATGGATATAGGAGTAATATGAGTATATAGTAACGATATATATATAATATATAGTATTATATAGATATGTATAGATTATATATATATATTATATTTTTTTTTAGTATGTATATATAATATATATATATATTACTTATATATATATATAATATATATATATGTATATGTATCTATATATATATATATATATATAGTAATATATAAGTATATGATAGTATATATATGTAATGTATTGATAAATATATTATTATCATTATTATTATATATTATTATCATTATTCTTATTATCATATTATTATTAAATATTATTATTATTATATTATTATTATGTTCAGTAGTATTACTTTAATTATTAGTACTTATTGCCAAGAGAGAATATATATGACTGTAATAAAAGGATAATAAGATAATAAGTATTATATTATAGAGTAATACTTATTGTTATTAATATTTTATTAAGAAATATTGTTATTATTATATCCGAGTTATTATTACTTTTACTGGTTGTATATTTTGTAAAAAATTATTATCATAACTGTACTAATTACAGTAATAATGATATTAATTTTAAATATAGTGATATAGAAAATAATTATCATTAAAAACTTTATTATTGTTATATTATTGTTATTACTATTATTATTGTAGTTGTTATTAAGTAAGATGTTAAAAATATATATTATAACTGCACAATTGCAATATATACTGATAATATATGTAATAATGATTGATAATTAATTGAAATAATGATGATACGATGATGATAATTGATGATAATGATGATGATAACGAGTAATAATGGATAATCGTGATAATTATTATTTGTATTAATGTATATGAATATATGTATGTATAATAAATGATATATATAATATTTATATGTATATTATATATATATATAGTATAACATATATTTAAAATATAGTATGTATATTATATATATATATTCATATTATATTATATATAATTTACCATATATATATATATATTATATATATATAGTATATATATATATATATATACACACACACACACACACATATATATATACATATATATATACACCTAGTATATAAATATATAAATACACGCACACAGACACACACACACACAGAACAGGACCACACACACACACACACACACACAGCCCACACACACACGAGCACACACACCACACACACACACACATATATATATATATATATATAGATGAGTTATGAATATATATATATATATAGAATATTATATATAATACACAATATGTGCATATATATGATATATGTATGTATATATATATATATATATATATATATATATCTACTATATATATATATATATATATATAGATATTATCTATACACAATATGTGCATTTATATGGATATATGTATATATATATAGATAAAATAGACTAGATAGATAGATAGATAGATATATAGATATATAGAATATATGAGTGTGTGTATGTGTGTTGTGTGTATGTGATGATATATATAAATAATTAGATATATATATAAGGATATATATATATAGAATATATATATAATTATATTTATATATATGGATGTATGTAAATATATATTATCATTATTATTATTATTATTATTATTATTATTATATTATTATTATTGATTATTAAGTTTTATTATATTATTATTATTATTATTATTATTAATTATTATTATTATTATTATTATTATCATCCATTATTACTTTAATATTTGAGTATTATTGCCAAAAAATTATATTATAAACTGTAATAAAAGCGAATAATAATAATAATAAGTATTAATTACAAAATAATAGTAAATTTTTATATTATTGTTATAACATAATATTGTTATATTATCATTATTATTATTGTTACTGTAGGTTATAATTGTAAAAATAATTATCATAAAAGGAATAATTACAGTAATTAATGATATTAATTAAAAATAATGATCATGAAATAAATCGACATTAGAAAAAACGTGATTATTTTATTATTATTGTTATACTTATTATTATTGTAGTTGATATTAGTATAGATGTAAAAAAACATATATTATACCTGCAATAATATTAATAATTATGATAAAAATTGCAATAATGATGATAATAATTGAAATAATGATGATAACAATGATGATAATGATGATAATAATGATGATAACGATAATAATGATGATAATCATGATAATATGATGATAATAAAACAGGGATGTTGTGTCCATATATAATGAAAAAAGTAAAAGAAAAAAAAAATCCCAAAGTAAAAAAGTGGCAAAATCTAGCGAAATATAGGCTTATGAGAGGATACGGCAAAAATGGAAGTTTTTTCCATTCATCTGTTTTTTGTTTTTTTTTTGTTTTTTTTTTTTTTTTTTTTTTTTCTTTTTTTTTTGTTTTTTCTTTTTTTTTTTTTTTCTTTTGTTTTTTTTTTTTTTTTTTTTTTTTTTTTTTTCTTTTTGTTTTTTTTGTTTTTTTTTTTTTTTGTTTTTTTTTGATGATTCTGCGCAATTATTAGGTTAATAATGATAATAATTCACAGAAGCTATTAATCATGACAATAGAATGATGATGAAAGTGAGATGAAGAGAATTTGGTAACATTGATGATTATGATATTCACATTACTATTATCATAGTATTATCATTTATTATTCATTATATTCTTATTATTATTATTTTTATTATTATTAATATTATTATTATTATTATTATTGATTATATTATGTTATTATTACGTTTTAATATTAGTGTATTGCCAAAAACTATATATAACTGTAATATTAGCAATAGTAATAATAGTAAGTATAATGATAATAATTAGAAAACTAATGTTATAATATTGTATTAATATTATTATGGTTATTATTATCTTATTATTATTTTTACTGGTAGTATAATTGTAAAATAATTAATTATAACTAATAATTACGTATATAACAATATTAGTATAAATAATGATATAAATAATTATTATAAAACGTTATTATTGCTATTATTATTGTTTATACTATAATTATGTTAGGTGTTATAGTAGTAGATGTAAAAATAATATTATAAAACTACAATAATTGCAATAATAATGATAATAATTGCAATAATGTTGTATAATGATGATCATGATAATGTTACGATAAATGTAATGATGATAATATGATAATAATGATAATAATAACAGGTAATTGCGCCATATATTTAATAGAAAAAAAGGTAAAAAGAAAAAAATCCGAAAGCAAAATAGCGGCAAAATCTCCCTTTTGGGAGTAGACTCCAAAATGATGTTTTTGTCCACTCATTTGATGATTCTGGAAAAAGTATTAGGGTAATAATGATAACATACAGAATTCTATTAACATGATAAAATGATAATAAAGTGAGAAAGAAGTAATTTGGAGAAAATTGATGATTATTGAGTATTACTATTATCATATTATTATCATTATTATCATTATTATTATTATTATTATGTATTATTATTATTATTATTATTATTATATTATTATTATTATTCATTTATTTTTTTTATTATATGATTATTATTATTATTATTATTATTATTATTATTATTATATTATTATTACTTAATTATTGAGTATTATGGCCAAAAAAATATGATTATAAATGTAGATAATAGCAATAATAATACTAATAAGTATAATTATAATGATACTAATTGTTATAATATTGTTATTATTATTGTTATGTTATTATTGATTATTATTATTGTTTAACTTATAGTATAATGACAAAAAATAAAATTATTATAACAGTAATAGATTACAGTAATAATAGACTATTTAATTAAATAAAGATATAAATAATTATCATAAAAGCGTTTATTATTGGTTATTAGTATTTGCTATTACTATTATTTATTGTAGTTTTTTTTAGATGTAAAGAATATATATTATAACTTGCGCAATAATTGCAAAAATAAACGATATAATTGCAATAATGATGATAATAATGCAATAATTAATGATAATGTGATGATAATGATGTTGATAGTGATGATAATGATGATGATAAAACGATAATAATGAGAAAAAATCACGCGATAATAATGATGATAATAACAGGAATTGTGTCCATATTTTATAATAAAATAGGTAAAAGAAAAAAATTGAAGTTGAAAAGTGGGCAAAAATCTAGCGAAATATAGCCTTGTTGAAGGAGGAAGACTCCAATAATGACTCCTTTTTCCATTCATGATGATTTTCGAATATTATATTAGGTAATGATGATAATAAATTATCAGAATTCTATAATAATGACAAATTAATGATGATAAAAGTGAGTAATAAAGAGAATTTGGACAACATTTGATTATTAACATTATTACATTATCATTCTTATTATCGACATTATAATAATAATAATAATGCAATAATAATATTAATAATAATAAATAATATATAATAATAATAATAATAATATTAATAATAACAATACTAATAATAAAAAATATTATTATTATTATTATTATTATTATTATTATTATATTATTATTATTATTACTAGTATTATTATTATTATCTATTATTATTATTATTAATTTAATTATTAGTATTCTTGCCAAAAAATATATCATAAACTGTAATAATAGCAATAATAATAAGTATAATTATAATAACTAATGTTAAAATATTAATGTTAATATCATTATTGTAGTTATATCATTATTATTATTTTTACTGGTAGAGATAATTGTAAAAATAATTATTATCATAGTAATAATTAATGTAATAACGATTTTAATTAAAATAAAGATATAAATAATTAGTATAAAAAGTTATTATGTTATTCTTATTGTTGTTACTATTATTATTGTAGTTGTTTATTAGTACTAGATGTAAAAATAGCATATAAAACTGAATAATTGCAGAATAATAATGATAATAATTGCAATAATGATGATACATAATTGCAATAATGATGATAAAGATGATGATAAGATGATAATGATGATAATGATGACCCCCTATAACGATAATAATGATGATAATAATGATAATAATAATTGTATAATAACAAGAATTGTATCCATATGTAATAAACAAGGTTAAAAAGAAAACACAAATCCCGAAAGTCGAAAAAAAGCAGTAAAATCTAGCGAAAATATAGCCTTGTGAGCAGTAGACTCCAAAAATGAGCTTTTTTTTTCCAGTCATTGATTGATTCCGGCAAATTATTATTGAATATTAAATAATAACCAGGAAATTCTATTAATCATGACAATGAATGATGTATAAAAGTGAGAATAAAGAGAATTTGGAAACGTAGATGATGAAGATGATGATGATGATGATTATTACATTATATTATTATTATTAATTATTATTATTGATAATAATGTTATTATTATTATTATTTTTAATATTCTTATTATTATCATTATTATTATTTTTAATTACTAGTACATTATTCTTATTATTATTATGATTATATATTAGTATTATTATTATTATTATATTATTATTTATTACTTTGATTATTAGTGATTATTGCCAAAAAAATAATATAAACTGTAATAATAGAGCAATAACAATAATAATAAGTTATAATTATAATAATACTAATTGTTATACTATGTTATTTAAATAGTTATTGTATTATTATCATTATTATGTATTTGTTACTGGTAGTGTAATTGTAAACATTAATGAATTATAACAGTAATGATTTACACAGTAAGAACGATATTGATTAAATAATGATAGAAATAATATTATAAAAAACGTTACTTATTATTTTATTATGATAATACTGATTATTATTGTAGTTGTTATTAGTATAGATGTAAAAATTATATATTATAACCGCAATAATTGTAATAATAATGATAATAACTGCAGCACATGATAATATTAATTGCAATCATGATGAAAAGGATGTGATAATGATGATAATTGATGATGATAATGATGATAATGATGATGATAATGATGATAATGATGAGATAACCCGATAATAATGATGATAATCATGTAAAATAAGGATGATAATAACAGGAATGGGTGTCATTATATAATAAAAAAGGTAAAGAAAAGAAAAAATCCCGAAAGTCGAAAAGCCGCAAAATCTAGCGGGGAGAGCCGCGCGGGAAGGGTGCTTGGCTGGGGGGGGGGGGGGGGGGAGGGGGGGAGACGGGAGAGAGAGGGGGGGGGGGGGAAAGAAGGGAAGACAATGTTTAGGGATGAGGGTTTGGTAAATTACTTACAGAGGGGATTACTAGGGGTAAGAGAGAAAGAGAGTGGCCGAAGAAGTGAGAAGGAATAAGAGAGAAAGAGAAGAGAGAAGGAAAGGTGAGAAGGGGAAGAAAGAAGGAAGGTGAGGAGAAAATAGAAGCGGCCAGAGAGGGGGATCGTGGAGGATTTGAGGGATGTGGACCGAGGGGAGGTGGTTGGGTTGGACGAGAGAAGAGGGGAGGGGGGGGCGGGGGGAAGTGTGGGGGTGGAGAAACCTTGTGGTGTGGTGGGGTGTGTTAGTTGGGTGGGAAAGAAATGGTAAGTGTTACTGGATGATGCGGGGGAAGGGGAAGCGGCGCGTGGGTTTCTGTTGGCGCAAGGACAACGTTTTATGTTTTTTTTTTTAAAAAACATATATAATTTAAATTATTTATTATATTATAAATTTAAAAATTTATATAAAAATTTATTATTATTTATTTTCATCAGGATTTTAAAATTTTAAAAAATATTTCTTAAACAAAAATTAAATTTACAATTGTAAAAGGTTTTAAGTTTAAAAAAAATTTTTTGCTAAGATTTTTGATTTTTTGAAAGTTTAGTAAATTGTGAAAAGATTAATAGAGAATATGAGTTTAATATTTTAAAATTATGTTATTTAATTGTTTCTTTATGTATAATGTAAAATTATGATTGATGTTAGCAAGCCCAGAACTATGCTACTATATGGTGATTATGAGGTCCTTAAGGATCAGAGAGAGTAAGAAAATTATAAAAATAGATTAAAGTCATATTGGAAGGTAGGGGAGTTATGGAACATTATTTACAAAGAAGATTCATATAAAACTTGTTCTATATAAATTTATAATAATATTGTTACATCAATGTATAAATAAAAACACATTCCACTCAAAAAAGACCCTGCATAGGAAGGAATTTGAAGACGATTTAATAAGAGTGAGTGCTTGCTTGAGAAATGAGGAATTAGAAAGCAAGATGAAGATGGAGGAAAGATTATAATGCTGAACAGTATCTTGCTATGTTTTACCAGAATATTTGTAAATAGAGTGTCAAGACGAGCCAGACACTTAAAGGAGCCAGAGAAAATGTGCAGGTAATGTAAGGTAATTAGATATGGTGGCCATTAATGATAACCAATTGGATTTAATATTTATTTTCTTGTACAGAGATTCGTGTGGAGAGAGTAAAGGTATTAAACAAAATGAGAGTTAAAGTAGATGAAATAACACCAACCCTTTATTCAAAATGATAATATTGATATTATATATACTATATAATTGATAAATAATTACAAAAATAAAAAAATATACTGATCAATAATATAATTCATGATAAACATAAAAATACAAATAGTATGTATATATAATAAAAACATTAAAAAGATGCAAAACAATATAACACAAAATATATATATCAAATGAAATAAATATGAAGTGACTTCCAAAGAAAAAAACACAAGCAATGGTTATAGTGTTTCATAAAATACTTAAAATATAAAAAATTAGTTCAAGGCTTAGTAAAAAAATGGGTAATTCAAGAATGTAATACTTAACTCAGACATGAGACTTGCGAGAGTGAAAAAGTAGGAATAAAGATTCTTAATATTTATCCAACAGATAAGTAAATCTAGACATGGCAAGGACAAGCACTATATCTGAAGTCTACAATGTAGGACAACTGTATAACATAAGCTTAAATAAAATAATGTAAGTTCTAAATTTTGATCTATGATTGAAAACCAAAAATATCACAACAAAAATAACGAAAAAAAGATATCAAACACATTCGGAAAGGAAAAAGCTACTTGAAACACTAACCCATAAATGTTAACTATAATATTACAATTCAAATAGATAATAGATGTCTTGATCGAAAAGTACAATGATTGTTATCTCAATAGAAAAAAAAAAAAAAATGAACAGAAGCAACAAAAAGAAATGATGACAATATTTTAGAAAAAAATTAATCTATATGTGTTTATAAAGTGTAATAAATGACAGAATTACGTAAAAAACAAAAAAAAAAAAAAAAAAAAAAAAAAAAAAAAAAAAAAAAAAAAATAAGAAAAGAAAAAAAAAAAAAAAAAAAATAAAGGGCGGAGAGGGGGGAAGAACCAAGAATAATCTAATACCTAGTATTTTCATCACGATTTGTTGACTGTGTTTATAGCATTAAGTAGTTGAAATGGCTGTTTCTTTAGTCAATTTCATGTAAAAGTAAGAATATATTCTTCAAAAGGATTTGAATATGTAAATCAGGTTTGCTATTTAACCCCATGGATATATGCAAAAGTCACGAGAGGAAAATTTATGAAGATTTTAAAATAATTCCCAAGAAATTAAGTTAAATACTAGTTGCAAGTCTTCACAAAAATAAGATATTATTTGATTTATTTTACCATTGTGCACATCCAGAAAAATGTTTGTGCTCAACACCAAATTTATGTCTGGCGGAAAATTGTGGTAGATTCAATGCTCTTTATTCAGTATATATCTGCTTGAAGATTTAACAGCAATTTAATGCATTTTTTTTCTCTTCCTTGTTACAAATATGAGACACTGCTCCTTAAATTGCTGCAGAGAAAAAAAAGGTAAGGGGCATGCTCTTTCATTCAACAACTATGTTACACCAGCACTTGGAGGGTTGTAAATAATGTGGTAGCAAGGCTAACCTTTATTATGGACATACTGAAATCATATGCACTGTTTTTTAAAGTAAAAAAAAAAAAAATAATATTGCGAACAATTTAAATCAGATAATTATTGAAAAGATTCAGTCTATGTGAAGAAAATGGGGAATATCAATAATATGGGATAAAAAACAGTTTGTATCGAGGTTCTGCTCTTTCTTAGAACAAGATTAACCAAAATATGTATACTACAGAAATTAGCTTATTATTGCAACTTCAGATGGATGTAAAATGATTAGGCCACTTCTCTTCTCTATGCTCACATACACGAAAAATACACACATTTCTGCTAAAACCTATTGACAACAAACAGGAGAATAGAAAGAGAGAAGACGAAGTTCGAAGAAAGGGAAGGAGTAGAAGAAAGGTAAGGGGGTACTCTATTGGCAGAGGGAGGGGTCGGTGAACGGACGCCTTGTAGGGGGAAAATATAAAAAAAAAAATAAAAGAAAAGGAAAGAAAAAACAAAAAAGAGAAATAAAAGGAAACTAAAAAAAAAAAAAAAAAAAACAAGTGGAAGGGAGGGGGGTGAAAAATGAAAGAAAAAGAAAAAAGAAAAAAAGAAAAGAAAGAAGAAAGATTTGGAACAAAAAAGACCAAAAAAAAAAAAAAAAAAAAAAGAAAAAAAAAAAAAAAAAAACAAAAAAAAAAAAGTAAAAAAAAAAGAAAAGAAAAAGAATAAAGTAAAAAGGGAAAAAAAAAAAAAAAATATAAAAAAAAAAAAAAAAAAAACAAATAAAATAAACAAATAACAAACCACAAAAAAACAGGGGATAGGTGATGGGAGTGAGGTGGAGGAGAATCTAGGAGGATAAAATAATAAGAAAAGAGAAGAATGAGGAGGAGAAAATAAGAGAAAGGAACTGCAAAAAGAGGACTAAACAAAAGTAGGGGATAGATAGAGAGGAGCACGAGGGTGGAGAATGGGTTATAAGGACATTAGAGTAACAGAAATGATTAAAAAAAAATAAAATAAATCATAAAGGAGAGGGGGAGGAAGGAAGAGGAGAGACGCAGGGGGGGAATACAAAAAAAAAAATAAATAAAAAGAAAAATAAAAAAACACAAAAAATAAAAAGGAGAAAAAAAAAAAAAAAAAGGGGGAGGAAAATAAAAAAAAAAAAAAGGAGCGACGGGTGTGGAAAGCAATAAAAATGAGGAGCGCGCGACAAATAGGAGGAAGAGGAACAAAAAAGCCCCAAAGCAAAAAACCCCCCTATGTGCCAAAAAAACAAAGAAGGGGGGGGGGGGGAGGGGAGGGGATAATCAATACAATAACGTTTTTATAAGAAAAAAAAAAAAAAGTGCTGTGGAGATAGTGTGATGGGGGTAAGGAAGGGATGAGGTAGAACAGAAAGTAGCAGGAGCACACAGTGAGAATAGAGGTGAAATAAACCAAGAAGTAATAAAGGTTGAAGGTGGATTAAGAAAGGGGTGGTAGGAAGATGAGAAGAAGAGGGGAAGTAAGGAATGATAAGGGAATAGAAAGAAAAACATAATCAATAAGTTTTGTTCCCGAAATCTCGCCCCAAACAAAAGAATAAAAAAAGCACAGGATGGATTTAAATTGATTAGAAAAAAATAGTCATAATGAAGCACGCTTTTCTTATGACAATGTATGAAATTAGGTATAATATAAATAATGTTTGATGAATGGATATTACAAAATAATATAATTTTATAAAAAAGGAGCAAGAAAAGGATAAGAAACGAAAAAGAATGGGATGAGTGAAATAGATGTAATAGAAAGTTGAAGAGAGAGAGATTAATGAATTGATAAAAAGACAGAAAATATTTTAAATTAAAAACCACATAAGCATTAATTAATTATATAATAAATATAAAATAAAGATGGAATAAGAAAAAAAAGAGGACAAAATAAGAAAATGGGATTAGAAAATATGCATAATAAAATGAAAAAAAAAAAGGAAAAAATTGGAAAAATAAATAGGAGAATAGAAAGGGGGGAAAAAAAAAAATAGGAAAAACTTTAAATAAAATGAAATAAAATAATAAAAATAAATAAATGAAAATAAAGAAACAATAAAAGGGGGGGGGGGGGGGGGAAAAAAAATTGAAAAAGAAGGGAAAAAAAAAAAGAGGGGGGGACAAGAGAAATAATAATGGGGGGGAAAAGGAGAAAAGATGTGGTGGGAAAGGAGAGGATATATAAAGATGAAAAGCAAAAAAGAAGAAAGAAAAAAAAAAAGAAATGGAGGTTAACAAAGAAAAACCAATAAAGTAGAAAAAAGGAGGAGAGGAGAAGGGAAAAAGAGAAAAAAAAAAAGAAAGTGTCAAAAGAGATAAAACAAAAGGGAGGAGAGTGTGAATATTGAGGGATTAAATACATTAAAAGAAACAATGAACACAAAAAACGGAGAATAAAGGCAGGAGGGGGGGAAACAAGAAAGAGGAGAGGAAAAAAGAAGAAAAGAAAAAGAAGAAAGGGGAAGAAATAGGGGGGGAAGGAAAGGAAGAAGAAAAATAAACTAAAAAAAAAAGAGGTGAAAGAAAAGAAGATGGAGAAAATAAAAAAGGGGGGATTGGGGTGGTGTAGAGGAGGGAAAGGAGGTGGAAGAATAAGCAAAAGGAAGCAGGGAAAGGACAGGAAATATGAAAATAAATATAAAGACGGAGGGGGGGGGGGAGAAAAGCGACGAAAAAAAAGGAGGCAGAAACAAAGGACGGAGGAAAGGAGAAAGAGGGGGGGGGGGAAAGAATGAGAAGGTCACAAAAAGAAGTGGAGGAAAAGAGCCAAGGGGAAAAAGAATGGAAAAATGAGGAGAATCCCACAGAAAGAAAAAAAAGAATGAAGGAGACAGGGACAAACATCTGGGTTTGGGGCGGAGATTAGACACGGGGAAAAAAAGGAACGGAAAGGAGAGGGGAAAAGAGGTTGTGGCGGAGATAAAATCTCGAGTGCCAGGAGCTAACCTCCCTAAAAGTTAAAAGCCTGGGGGAAGGGGACACAGAGTAAAGATAGGAATTGAGGAAGTGATTGAAGAGAACGGTGGAGCGTAGTGAGGATGAATGCAATGGGAGCTGAGCGTTGGAAGGACGAAGGCAGGAGGCATGAGAAAAAGCCACGTATATCCCTTTGGAGTATACTCCAAACTTACTTTTTTTTCCCTCCTTTTTATTATGAGTTTTCATCTTTCCGAACTCCTCCTCCTTCTTTTCCCATCCTTCACATTTTACTCTTTTAACCCTTCCTTTTCTGAGTCCCCTTTTCTCCTTTTCAGCCTGTACCTATTTCTCCCCCTTTATCAATTACTTCTTCCTCTGTTCCATCTCTCCTCTCATCCTCCCTTATTTCTTCATTAATTATATATATCATTCTCCAATATGTATTTTTTATTATCTTAATTATTGAATTATTAGTTATTTATGATTATTATTATTATGATTGATTATTATTCTTATTAATAATTTATTAATTAACTACTATTATAATAATCATAGTTAGTCATTAGTACATTATTATTATAATATATTCATGATTCTATTAATTATTGATTATATTTATTATTAATATATATTATTATTAGTATTATTACTTTTAAACTAATTGGAGCACATTGTATTTCACCAAAAAATTATAGTATAAACTGTAATAATGAACACTAAATAATAATAATAGTATAATTATTAATAATACTAAATGTTATGATATTGTTATTAACATATGATTATTGTATACTATAATTACTATTATTGTTACTGGTAGATCATTGTGAAACAAAAAATTAGTATAAACAGTAACAATACAGTAATAACGGATACTAATAAAATAATGATATAAATAATTATTATAAAAAAGTATTATAGTTTAAATTAGTTCTTACATAATATTATTGTAGTTGTTAATTAGATAGATGTAAAAACAATAGTATACTGAATAATGCCAATAATAATGCATAATAATTGCATAATGATGATAATAATTTCAATAAGTGAGGCTGATAATGATGATAATAACAGGAAGTTGTGTCCATATATTAATTAAAAAAAGTAAAGAAGAAAAAAATCCGAAAGGTCGAAAAAGCGGCCAAAGAATCAAGTGAAATATAGCCTTATTGAGAGTAGACTCCAAAAGTAACGCATCCTTGTTATTGTCCGTAATTTGATGATCTGGAAATTAATATGTAGGGTAATAATGATAATACTTGAAAGAATCTCTATTGTTAAATATCATGACAACATAATGACGATAAAATGAGACTAAAGCAGGAATTGGATTACATTGATGACTAACTTGATATTATTACTATTATACATTATGTAATTTTGTTTTCTATTATCATTAATAACCTTAATTATTATTATTATTATTATTATGTATTATTATTATTATTTTATTACTAGTGCTACTTGTACTTATGAGTATTATTGCCAAAAAATATATAGATAAAACTATAAAATAATAAATGACAATTAATAATAATAATAACTTCGTTATAATATTATTATTATTATTTCTGATATTTATTAATTAGCTCATTATTATGTATTTACTGAGAGCTCAGCATAATTGTAAAAATAATTATTATAACAGTAATGTAATGACAGTAATAGACGATATGAGACATAACAATAATGATAGTAGATAATTATTATAAAAATTTTATTCTTGTATTATTTATGCTATTACTATATTATTGTAGTTGTTATTAGTATTAGATGTAGAAAATATATATTATACTTGGCAATAATTGGCAATAATAATGATAATAATGGCATAATGGATGATCATAATTGCAATAAGATAAGCGATGATGATAATGATATAATGATGATAATGATGATGATAACGATAATAATGATGATAATCCATGATATAATGAGGATAAAAACAGGAATATGTGTCCCATATAATAAAATAAGGTAAGAGAAGAAAAAATCGCCAAAAATGTCGAAAAAGCGGCAAAAATCTTAGCCGAAATACGCTTTTGAGAGTAGACTCCAAAAATACGTTTCTTCGCATTCATTTGTGATTCTGCCCAATTGAGTTAGGGTAATAATGTGATAATACATTACCGAATTCTATTAACATGGACAATAATAATGATAAAGTCAGAATAAAGAGAATTTAGGATACCAGTGATGATTATGTGGTGATATTATTACTATTTAATCGACATTAGATTATCGATGATTTCATTATAATAATTAGTATTAATATTTTTTGATTATCATTATTAGTTATTAGATTGATATTATTAGTTATTATATTATAATCATCAGTATATTTTATTATTCTGCATTATTACGTGACTATTTATATACTTTATTGATGATCATATTTTAATTATTGAGATATTATGCCGAGAAGCAAAGGTATCCCTAAAACTGGGGAATAAATGAGTAATAATAGAGTGAAGAATAAGTCTAATATAATAATACTGATTGTATAATGATTGTTATTAAATTATTAGTGATTACATATAATTATTGATTATTTTATTGTTTACTGGGTACTAATTGTAAAGAATATAATTATAACTAATGATTTACAGTGAATAACGAACAACTAATGTAAAGATAATGATATAGAATAATTATGTGTAAAAACATTATTATTGTTATTATTATGTGTGTAATTACCTAGTATTAATGATGTTTTATATTTAGTATGGATGTAAAAAAATATGATAGTAAACTGCAATGAATAAACAGATAGAATAATGAATCATGTATTGCAATAATGGGATAATGAAGGCAATATAAATGAAAATGAGATGATAATGATGATAATGATGCATATATGATGAGTTAAGATAATGAGTAACGATAAGTAAGATTGGTAATCATGAAAATAATGATGATAATAAGAGGAATGTGTTCATATATAATAAAAAAAGTTAAAGAAAAAATTCCCAAAAGTTGAAAAAGCGGCAGAAAATCTAGGAGAAAATAGCTTTTGAGAGTAGACATCGAAAATGACGTTTTCCGACATTCATTGATGATTCTGGCAATTATTAGTATAATAATGATAAAATTACCAGAATTCTATTAATCGATGACAATAACGATGTGAAAGTGGAATAAAGACGATTGCGTTAACATGATGAGATTAAAAAATGAGAGCATGTATTAGTATTATAATATGGCTATCATTATATCAGTTCTTCGTCTTCTTCTGTATTATTATTATATTGATTATTATTAGATTATGTATATTATGAATTATTAGTATTATATGTATATGTTTTGTATAAATTTGTATATATATATATTATATATATTGTATATATATATATATATGGTATATACATATATATATATACATATAGATATATAATATATATAATAAAATATATTTAATATATATATATATATAATATATAATATATACAATTTATACATACATATAATATATATACCTTTTCTACATGTATATACATATATGTATATATATGTATATATGTATGTATTATGTATATATATGTATATATTGTATATAGGGTATATATATATATATATAATATTTTGTATATATTTTTATTATTATTATTTATATATATATACATACATAATATCTATCTATCTATCATCTATCTATATATATATATATAAAATATATATATATATAATACACACATATATATATTTTTTTATATATATACATATATATACATACATATACATACATTTATATACAATAATACAATATACACACACATACCACACACACACACACACACACACACACACACACACACATATATATATATATATATTAAAATATAATATATAATATATATATATATATTATATATATATATATATATTATATATATATATATATATATATAAACATATATATACATGTATATCTTTATATATATATAAAATTAATTATATATATTTATATATATTTATATATAAAATATATATATATATATTATATATATATATATATATATATTTTATATAAAATATATATATATAAAAAATATATACATATTTTATACATTATATGCATTTTATGTATACATCCCTATACAAAATATACATATTTTGTACATATATAAAAAATGAAATATAATATATAT
>NW_023648848.1:0-5000 GCF_015228065.2 Penaeus monodon | reverse complement strand
TCACCAAACAATGTCGGCGTATTGCAGTGTTCTTTTTCAAAGGGGCAGAGATAGTTCCCCCTAGTTATTTGGAGACCCTATTTGGGAAGGAGCCTGGGGGATTCCATAACTTTTCTTTTCTCCTGAAAAAACCTCTACCCCCAATGATTAAATACAAAAAGATAATCATACCACTCGCCGTCGAGGGTTATCAAACGGCGTTGTTTCGTGGGCAACCAGGCTGACAATTTAAATATGCATCTGGACAAAAAGGAAACAAAGAAACTGCCAATTGAACCTTAAAAAATCGGAACGGGGAAAGAAAGGAAAATTAAAAAATGGGAAAAATTGCATACGTCTGTAACGAAAGGAAGATAAACATTAAAATTAGAATCAGTGAGACCATTGGAAAAGTATGGAAGTTTCAAACAAAAGAAAAAAGACATTTTTTTTTTTCGGGAAAAGAAGAAAAAAATTATAGTCACGGATTTGCTATATTCTACGAAAAAAACGAAAATGCACAAATTGGGTACCCCCAATAAATGATCGCTTTTTTAAAGTCAAAATACAAGAAAAACCCTCATAACTTAGTATTATAAAATGCTACCCCCAACCCAAACTTGCAAGTATAAGAAATAAAAAATTTTTTAAAAACCCTCAAAAAATTTTAGACACAATCCCTACGAGATGTAAAAGAAATCAGGGGAAAATCAACGCAAAAGTAGGAAAAAATGATCAAAAAAAATGACCCCGGTGGAAAATTCGGCCCTTGGGGATATAAGAAAGAGGTGAAAATTTTTGAATTTTCTGTGTACAAATAATTAGTTTTTAGCTAACACTTGTTCCAACACCACCAAAACCTTGTACACGTGGTTTTTACCCAAAAAAAGAACAGGCAACCAAAATTTACACATGTTTAACCAAAAAGGAAAAAATTGTATAAAAAAACCAAAACTGGTGCCGACTGCCGTGACCACCACTTCTAATTGCTTTCAAATAAGCACAAAAGATGGGCATCCCAAACCACTCTAAAGCTCGACACAAAATCTTTAAAACAATTTTCAGAATTAAGTGTCAAACAAATTTAATACTCAATCAAGTGAAAAAGATAAAAAACCCCAAAGAGTTTTTGGAAGAAGGAAAAGAACTCCCGCTGAGCGCTGCTTAAGAAAAATATCGCCAAAAAAAGACAAAATTCCCCTGGATATTGAAAAACACTAAGGAAAATTTAAACAAGAAGATGCCTAAAAACCAAGGGGATCAATAATCCCCGTTGAAGGTAATTTACAAAAAAAAAAAAAAAAAAAAAAAAAACTAAATTATTGCGACGGGATAAGGAAAAAAATTTAAATGAAAATTGCCAGAGAATTGAAAACTGTTCTATCAAGACAACAAAAAAACTCTCCCAAAGGGGTACGAAAATTACCGAAAATTTAAACCTACAAAGGCACTATCAAAAATAAGAGGACTTTTTTATGTGTGGAAAAGAACAAGTAGATGGAATAATTTGTTCCAACCTTACAAAAAAAATAAAGACTAACAACCATTAATTTAAATCAATGCAGCGAAATGAACCACCCCCACTGCTAGACGAAATATAAAAGCCATAAAAAATTAAAGAATACAAGAATAGATGAACAGATGAAAAAACGCAGAACTAAACAAATGTGGCGAAAGTGTTTTAATCTTCTTCTCAAACGAAAAAGTCGAAAATTTGGAATGAAAGAAATGGCAAAGACTGGGTAAATCGTCTTAACTCCCCATACCTAAAAAATGATGCCCCAATGCAAAATAACAGGACAATTTTATTAATCACAAGCAGAAAATTTTGTTTTAAAAATTTTGCTGAAAGAAGGAAATTTTAAATTAAAAGAAGAAATTGCAGACGAAAAAAGGTTTTCGCCTGGAAAAGGGACCAAACCAATTAAAACTAAAATTTATCATAAGAAAAACAGAGAACATCAAAAAGACCTATACCCGTGTTTTTCCCTTATTTTAAAGCTTTTTTTATTTGATCACGAATCCTTGGAAAAAATGAACGTATGAAAATTTCCAAAAACCCTCTCCCCTAATAAAAACCTGTATGCCAAACCCGCACTGTAAGAACCACTTTTGGGTTATAAAAGGGTTTGAAGTCAACCAGGATACGACAAGGGTTTCATTTTGTCTCCGCCCTTTTTAATATATATTCGAACAATTTATGGAGATGCTCTAGAAATTTTTAGGAACTGTAGATGTTGGAGAATAAAAAAAACAAATCTAAAGGACGCCCATGATATAGTTTTAATTGCCCGCATATCCCTGAACTACAAAAATAAATAAATTAGAGAACAACGAAAAGGGGGCCCATCGAGTTTAGGGGAAGGATGGTGGAGAGGTCCACGGTGCTCAAAAATGAGCATACGTTATTGATGATGATTGTGTGTTACTGTGTATTGTTTCTTGTGGCCCCCGACTTTTGAGTTTTGTGTGGCCAAAAGGGGTCGAAAAAAAATAGACCACCACTGTTTGGGAATCAAGAAACAAAAAAACTAACTAAATTTGTACGCACTGACCAAGCGCATTCCCTGGAGTTGCAATCCCTAAATTGACTGCTGGTGTGTGTGTGTGAAATGTGTTGTGTGTGTGTGAAGTGTGTTGGTTTTGTGTTTGTGAAGTGTGATTTGGTGTGTGTATGTGTGTTGTGTGTGTTAAGTTTGAAATGTGTGTGTGTAAGTTTGTGTAAATGTATGTGTGTGGAAATATGTATAAGTGTGTGTGTGTTGTGTGTGTAAGTGTGTGGGTGGTTTTGGGGTTGTGTGTGGTGTGAAATTGTGTAATGTGTGTTTTTGGGTAGGGGTGTGTGTGTGTGTAAGTGCGTGGTGTGTGTGATGTGGGGTGTATGGTGTGAGGGGTGTTGTGTGTGTGTGTGTGGTGTGTGTGGTGTGTGTGTGTGGTGTGTGGTGTGTGTTTTTGTGTGTGTGTGTGTGTGTGGTGTGGTTGTTATGTGCATGCGTGTATGTGTGTGTGTGATTATGTTTGTGTGTTGTGTAAGTTCTATGTGTGTGAGGAGAGAGAAAAAGAGGAGAGAGAGAGGGTGAGAAAAGGGGGATTATTTTTTAATTTTTGTTTGTCACCCCCCAATTTTACTAAAAAAAAACGACTTCAAATTATTAAAAATAAAAAAACAAAACGACAAACATAAAATGGTTATGAAAACAATAACAGTGAAAAAAATTGTAATATAAAAAAAAGATAACAATGGAAGTTACACCAAGCATTAATTTAAATTCAATAACAATTAATGTTACAAAAAGGAAATTAATTAAATTACAAAAACAAAAAAGTTACAAGTAAAATTTATTATAGTTACAGTAACAATTAAAGTTCAACAATGATAATGGTATTAATATCTTAGTTAGTTCTATACATTTAAAAGAGACAACAAAACCTGTCCCCACAAAAACCCATCATGAAAAACCGGCAATGACAGTTTTACCTACTTGTATGGTCCGATCCAAATGAAACATAAATTTAGTTTTTACCATACTTTGTTGTAACCGCGGAATTCGAGACTAAAAAAGGACTCCTGTCTTATGTACCATAATTTACATAAGATTTAAATTTTGATTAAGTCTCGTTTATGGCGGCAAAATTTGTAAATAAAAGCGAAAAGCGTGGGGGATTATAGGGGGAGGGAAATTTTAACTATACAGGGCGTAAGGGGAAACAGGGGAAGGAAAACCTCCATATGAAAAGGCAGAGAAAGCGGTTATTCGTGGAAGCCCGAGATGAGAAAAACTACATTCTTTTGACCGTTTTTAAACTGCTCGGACTATAGGGATCAATTACGAGGGGGGAAAGAGAGACGAGAGGGTCGGGGGAGAGCAAAAGATAGCAGAGAAAGGGGGGAAAAACAAAGAGAGTGACAGAGAAGAGAGAGAAAAAGAGGAGGAAAAGAGAGAGAGAGAAGAAGAGAAGAGAGAGAGAGAGAGAGAGAGAGAGTGAAAGAGAAAAGAGAGAGAGAGAGAGAGAGAGAGAGAGTGAGAGAGGAGAGAAGGAGGGGAAAAGGGAAGAGAGAGAGAGAGGAGAAGAGAGGAGGAGAGACGAAAGATAATCCCGTTTTTTTCACTCCTTTTATTCTTATTAAACAACACTTTATCCCCACCACAGCTAAATTTCAACGTAAACATCTACCTGAGGGCATAAACGCAGGGCGAGGGGGAGGAAGAGGTTGGTGCCTTAGAGAAGGAGGGATGCGAGAGAAACGAGGAGAGAAAAGAGAGGTGGTGTTGGGATGTTGCTGGGGGAGGCTGTTGTAAACCCCCACGGACATGACCCCGTACAGGGGACGTCGGAGAGCTTAGAATAAATTTTTTGGTCTGAAATGGGGGGTTATGGGCGGTAAAGGGAAGGGGGAGAAGTCTAGGGTTTGAGAATGGGTAACCCTAAAAAAGGCCCGAGAGAGAGAGAGAGAGAGAGAAGAGAGACAGAGAGAAGAGAAGGAGGAAAGGTGAAGAAAGTTTGCAGGCGGATCTTGGGAGGGGATGGGGCAAGCATGCAAACACTAGGGCGAAAAAAAGTTTTGAAGTGATTCTCCGAGAAACCTTTAAACACTTCCGATCACCAAAAAACCAAAGAAAAAAAGTAAAAAGACATTAATCAGAACATGCATAAATGCCAAAATATATCAAAAAACTCATCTTCCCCTGTTGATTCCCTCAAGAAAAAGTCAGAAAGCAGGCTAGGTGGCGGTCTGTTTGCAGTGGGCAAAACCGCTCCCCCCGGCCCTGCCCTCACCCTCTTCCCCGTTCCCGTGCGCCACAAGAGGGGGCCTATCCACGGCCTCATGGGGAACACGATCCCTGATGGGGGCTGTTATCTCGATTTCACTTCTTTTATAATTTTTTTCTTGCGAGATGACGTAGAAAAAGGAGTATGGGGGGCATAAGGAGGGAAAGAGCTGGAATCAATATCCTTTCAGATTGGTGAAAAAGACGTGGGGGCGGGGGTTTGACAGTTCTCTCCGGATCCCCGCTGTT
>NW_023648845.1:5000-6643 GCF_015228065.2 Penaeus monodon | reverse complement strand
ATGTATCTTGGATATCATAAGTACAGCCATAATAATGCATTCTTTATTAGTATTGCCTTGTTACTATGCTTAAATTTTCAGTCAAAACATTTTTTCAATAGCGTACTGCCAGGCATATAATACCATTGTTATACTGTATCAGAGGATAATGACTGTTTTTTGATCAAATTCCATATTATCTTCGTCGTGTACACAGTAAGATGGTAATAAGTAACATAATATGTCTTAAAGTATTTTTTATTAATTTTCTGAAACATCCTGCGTGCCAGTAATGGTGGGAGGAATAGAATCTATCATGAACTATGTCCTACTGGAATGGCACTCTTCCAGTCATAACTCCTGGATGTTACATTCCACCTCCATTACTATTGAAGATAATGCAAGAGACCCTACCTAAATACCGATGAGTCTACTCATCCTCCAAGATCTTTTTGCATTCATAATGAGTCATTACCATTACCCTTGCCCTCAGCTGAATGTCCATGATAACCTATTCATGTCACCTTGGCCCTCAGCTGAATTATCCATGATGGCACATTCATGTCACCCTGACCTACAGCCAATTTTTTTTTTATTACGGCATGTTCCCATCACCTGGCACTTTATGAAAATTTTCCATAACATATTACACTCTTTAAATTATTGACATAGAGAATAGATCATGTTCCATTGAACAATATAGATTAAAAGGAAGCAGCACATATTAAATGTAAGAAAATTCTTCGAGAATAGTACTTCTATTTTTGTTGAATCAGACTCTTTTTGAAAATGGACAGCAGTTCCTAAGCCAGACATTAAGTTTCAAGACTTGACTTGAATGCTTTTCTTTCCACAGGTCCCGCCTTCCACTATCTGGAGTCCCCTGTAGTGCGAGTGACTGGGTGATGTTCCCATGCCTTATGCCAAGAGCCTGGAACTTGCCTGTATCCCACAACAGCACGATGTTGTCAAGGCTGTAAAGAAGGTTCTGAAAATTATCAAGTAAAACTGCACAAGTAACAGTCAAGATATAGATATCAACATGTATTCATTTGGGGTTAAAGATCTTGTCCCGTGTAATGTAGTATGTCCAAAGTCCTTTGATCCCTGACTGTGCATTACTCATTCACGGGGAATACAAGTCATAATTTTGTTTATTTATTTATGTGATGGTGATTTGATTGTTGAAATTAGTTGTAAATTTAAGAATTATGAAATGAGATTAATTTATATGAATAATTTTGTGATGTGCCTGTAGAACCTTGTCTTGATGGTAAGTACTTGTAATTGTCTTGCATTGTTATTTGATAATATTTTCCTTGTTGATGTACAAGATCTAAACAGAATTCCATTTCTATGAAGAACATGAAGTTATTTAGCATTTTAGATGTATATAGCATTTGTTAACATATGTAAATGTAAAGATTAAACCAGCTCATTTTTATAAAATCTTTTGACATCCTTCACAAGTTGTTTTCCTCATTTATTTTCTTTCATTATATAACTAGGATACATGTGGATATTTGGGGAGCAGCAGTTACAAAAAAATATAACCTAATATTCATAGAAAAAGAAAAATGAGACATGTATTATTCACAAAATTTCCTTTAGACTCATATTTTATTATATTTAACTGAATGGTAAAAAAATTGTCATTTATTAAT
>NW_023648844.1:2500-5000 GCF_015228065.2 Penaeus monodon | reverse complement strand
CGAGTCCCCGGCCGTCGCGTTTTTCCTGGGGGAACTCACTTCGACTGCCCGCAATTGGCATCCACAATCTAGTGGAATGTCTGTGCCCGGGCCCCAGCCCCTATGAAGGGGGAGGGGGGGCGGAAGAGCACCGGCGTGCAAACAAGCCCAAAAGTCGTTCCGCTGTGTCGACCCTGAGGGGGAAACCCGAAGAAAACAAAGTTTCATTTTTTACACCGTTTCTTCAGCAGTCTGAAACCCAAAACCCATGTCACGCAGCAAGCACAACTATTTTGTCTATGTAAGCCAAGGATATTTTTTTGGTGAAATTTGTTTAATGCTTAGTTTTAAGTTTTTAGTTGTTTTCGAGGGAATTACGAATATATAGTTTTTTTTTTCTTTTTTGTTTTTTTTTTATATTTTTATTATTTTAATTGTTATTTTTATAGAATAAAATTTCTCTTTTTCATGTTGTTTGATTAGATTTCCTGCAAAAACCCTTCTATATTAAGTTCCTCCTTTCTGATATCCACCGAATTTTGAATTTAAAAATAAATGAAAAAAAAAAGAAAAAGAAAAAAAAATAAGATTATATATAAAAAAAAAAAAAAAATAAAAAAATAATTTTAAACTTTTTGACTTTTGTCATTTTATATTTTAAAATGAAATTTAAAAATAAAAAATAAAATTTTTTTTTTTTATAAAATAAAAAATTTTTTTTTTTTTTTTATTTAATAATTTATTTTTTAATTTTTACAAATTTAATTTATTAATAAATAAAAATTGATAATTTATATATAAAATTTTATAATATATAAAATTTATTTATAATATATAATTATATATATAAAATATATATATATTAAAATTAAAATAATATAAAATTAAAACAATATATATAAAAAAAGTTAAATATATTATAAATATAAATAATAATATATATATATTATTATATATATATAATATTTTTAAATAATATATATTTTATTTTTCTTTTTTTTTTCTTTTTTTTTCATTTATTCTTATCATCAAAATTTTCGAGTGGGTATAGAAAAGGGGGGAACAATTTTAATTTTAAATATGCAAGGTTTTAGCAAGGAACCAAATCAAAACAACAGAAAAAGAGAAATAGGGTATATCAATATGAAAAAAATATAAAAATAAACAATATAAAAAAAAAAAAAAAGAAAAAAAAAAAAATATATTTTCGTATATGTCTCAAAAAAAACAACTAAAAATTTAAAAAAAACATAGATTAAATCACGAATTCCCCCAAAAAAAAGTACCCTTGGTTACATATGACAAGAACTAGATTGTGACATTGACTCGGACAGGGTTTTGGTTTAGACTGCTGCAAAAAAACGGTGAAACAAGCAACTTGTTTTTTTTTGGGTTTTCCCCTCCGCCGGGGGTTCCCGACACGGGAAGACTTTTGGTGTTTGCACAGCCGGGCTTTTCCCCGCCCCCTCCCCCCCATACGGGCTGGGGACCGGCACAGGACACCCACAGTTTGGGGGACGCCATTTTGGGGGCAGTCAAGTGAAGTTCCTTGCCCATGGGAACAACGCGACGGCCGGTGACTCAACCGATTGTCACGGCAGTTTTTGAGTCGGAAGCTTAACCACTCGACCACCGCGGATTTTGTTGAAAACAATGAAAAAAAAGGGAGCCGCTGGGAGTCCAAAACGACTCGCAAATTTTAGGAGCATGCTCGAATCCCCCCTATTTGCGCGGTTCAAGGAGGAGACAGTAAATAGTCAGAAAGGGGGACCCTTGTCGAATTTTTCAGTACATTAAGGACCGAGGAAGGGGCTCCTGCTCCTCGAGGCAGTCCGCAGGAAACAAAATTTGGTTGGCAATGACAGGGGCCTGTAAGTACGAAAGAAGGTACCATCTCCTCTCTCATCACCACTCACTCACACAAAAAATTTACATTAATATATTATATATATATATAAAAATTATATATAATATATATATTATATTGTATATATGTAATATTATTATTATTATTTTATATATATATTATATATATATGAAATATTTGTATATCAAAAATTAAATTTTAAAATCATATATATATAAAATTAATATATATTATACTAAGACATATATTATAATATATTTTATAATAATGAATTTTTAAAATTTACATATATATATATTATATAAAATATATGTAATATAATATATATATAGTTTGTATATATAATACTAGATATAAAACCCCTTTCCCCTTGTGCAAGGAACTTCACCTCGATTGCCTACCGGCCACTGGGTGGGCCCCAAAAGCCAGCCCAAGTCAGTGTGGTGAAAAGAGAAAGGAATGATACCTAAAAAAAGGTCCCACCGGCACTTCCGGGAAAAAGGAAAAGGGGGCCCCACCACGTACTCACTCCAAGAGCATCACAACATAAAACTGCAATTAAGTATCATGCTTGGGGCCACGGCGGCTCAAACAGGAAACCTACCCGTTAAAAAAAAAAAAAAAAAAAAAAAAAAAAAAAAAAAAAAAAAAAAA
>NW_023648843.1:0-2500 GCF_015228065.2 Penaeus monodon | reverse complement strand
TGACCATCTCGTTCAAGTGAAGATTTTACCTTGTTTGTTTGCATTGTTTGTTTGTTTGCATTGTTTGTTTGTTTGCATTGTTTGTTTGTTTGCATTGTTTGCTTGTTTTCATTGTTTGTTTGCATTGTTTGTTTGTTTACATTTTTTGTTTGTTTTCATTGTTTGTTTGTTTTCATGTTTTGTTTGCATTGTTTGTTTTATTTTTTGTTTGTTTTCATTGTTTGTTTTCAGTGTGCTTTAATGTAAACATGACTCGAATTCGGACGAAAATGAGTGAATGCGGATTCCGATTTCATCTGTCTTGCGGGGGAGGGAGGGGGAGGGGGAAGGGCAAGGGGGTAGGGGAGAGGGGGAGGGGGGAGGGAAAGGAAGGGAGGAAAGGGGGCAGAAGGAGGAGAAGGAGAAAGAGAAAGAGGAAGGGGAAGAGGAAGGGAAAGGAGAAGGAGAGTGGAAGAGGAAGCGGAAGAGAAAGGGGAGAGGAAGAGGAGGAGGAAAGGAGGAGGAAAGGGAAGAGGAGGGGGGAGGAGAAGGGGAGAGGAAGAGGAAGAATAAGGGGAAGAGGAGGGTAAAGAGAAAATGGAAGGACTAGGAAGAGGAAAGAAAAGGCAAAGACGAAGACGCAGACGAAGAGATAGGCAGACACAGAGACAAATAAATTTTAAAAAAGAAAATAGCACGAACCGAGAAAAACGAAAAGGAAACAGACAACAGACAAAGAAACGGATGACGCGAAGACCCGAGAGAAGAATAAACAAACTGAGACGCCTCCCCCCCTCCCCCTTCCCCCCCCTCGCTTTGCCCAGGGCGTCTCCGGAAGCCGCAGGACCCCGGCCCTTGGCACCCTTGGCACCAGCGCCCCGTCGGCGTGCTCAGGGCCGCCCCTTCGCCACGCCCCGCGAGAGCTCCACCCACGGGCGGGGGGGGGGGGGGTAGGCTGTCAACGCGAAGATATTTGGAGGTGTGTTGTGGGGGGAGGGGGGGAGGTGAGCTGTGGTGGGCGTGTTCGGGGTGGTATGGGGCGGGGTCGAAGAGGGCGGGGCGGGGCGAGGAGGGCGGGGCGAGGGGAGGGGCGGGCGGGGCGAGGGGAGGGGCGGGGTCGAAGAGGGCGGGGCGGGGCGAGGAGGGCGGGGCGAGGGAGGGGTCGAGTCCTTACTGGGGGGGGATGTCGTAGGTCGGGGTTGTGTTTTTGTTTGTTTGTTTTAGTGGCTTTGGTTCGGGAAAAAGCTGGGGATGCCCTCCACTCCTCCCTCCCTCCCTCCCTCCCTTCCCGCCTCTCTTCCTCCCCTCCCTCCCTCCCTTTCCTTCCCATCTCTCTCTCTCTCTCTCTCTCTCTCTCTCTCTCTCTCTCTCTCTCTCTCTCTCTCTCTCTCTCTCTCTCTCTCTCTCTCTCTCTCTCTCTTTCTCTTTCTCTCACCCTTTCTTCCTCCCTCCCTCACTCCCTACTTCCTTCCTCCCTCTTCCACTTATCGTCTTGTTCGTGCCCTTCTTTCCCGGGCGTCTTCCATTTCTGTCTCGAGACTTTATTTATTTATTTATTTATTTATTTATTTATTTATTTATTTATTCTATTTGGTGATATAAAAAAAAATTTTCTTACTTCTATTATTATTATTATTATCATTATTATTATTATTATCATTAATATTATTTTTATTTTTATTATTATTATCTTTTTTATTATTATTATTACTATTATTACTAGTAGTAGTTAACATTTTTTCTAGGCTTGTTTTATTTATTCGGTGTGTTTTTTTCTTCTCTCTCTCTCATTCTCATTCTATATGCAATTTTTTTTTTATTATTAAAATGGACTATAATGAAAGTAAACTTATTTTCATAATAATTTCTTTTTATATTTTCAAAGGTTATTTTATTTTTTTCATATTGTGATTAATATTGTTCATTTACCTTCGTCTTTTACCAGTCATATCAGAAATTAATGGAAGCTTAATTATCGAATTATTGTTTATTATTAAATATTATTTTGCATATGATTTCCATTATTTAGTTTTATAATTATTATTTTTTTATTTTTTGTTTATCTTACAATTTTCTTTTGTCTATCACTTCAGATTTTAGTCTAAATTTGGTTATCAAATTGATTATTATATATATTAATTTTCATATTATTATTATTCCATATTAGTATTATTAGTTTTTTTTTTTTTTTTTTTTTAATTCGCTCTTTATATATCATCTCAGGTTTTATTGAAAGATTAATTATCCAATTATTTTAATCCAACTTGACCGATAACCTTCTCGCCTTGAGTTTTGGTTGAACATGAAACTTGCCTCACTTGCACACTCGCGTAGATACATACGCACACGCATAGGCACACGTACACGCATACGCATACGCACGTACGCACGTACACTCACAAACACACACACATACACGCGCTCATACTCTCTCTCTCTCTCTCTCTCTCTCTCTCTCTCTTCTCTCTCTCTCTCTCTCTCTCTCTCTCTCTCTCTCTCTCTCTCTCTCTCTTCAGAAAGG
>NW_023648842.1:0-6643 GCF_015228065.2 Penaeus monodon | reverse complement strand
AAGGAGGGGGGAAGAAAAAAAGGGGAGGGGAAAAGGATAGGGGGGGGAGGAGGAAGGAAAAGGGGGAAGGGGAAAAAAAAAAAAAGAGGGGGAGGGGGGGAGGAAAAAAAAAAAAAGGAAAAAAAGGGGGGGGAGAGGAGGAGGAAGGGGGGAGGAGGGGGGGAGGAGGGGGAGGAGGGGGAGGAGGAGGAGGAGGAGGGGGGGGGGAGGGGGGGGGAGGGGGGAGGAGGAGGAGGAGGAGGAGGAGGAGGAGGAGGAGGAGGAGGAGGAGGAGGAAGAGGGGGGGAAGAGGAGGAAAAGGGGAGGAGGAGGAGGGGGAAGAAAAAGAGGAGGAAAAGGGGGAGGAGGAGGAGGAGAAGGCTGAGGAGACGGTAAAGGAGAAGGAGAGAGCAGAGAAAGCACCCCCTTCCCCCTTTCCTCACCGCACGACCCCTTCCCACTGTGTTTACACGGCTGTGTACAAGGGCGAGGCCCATATGGGCGTGTCTACGTGGTGCTAAGGCTCCACCCCCGCCCATCCGTTTCATCCCGCCTACACAAGCTGATTCACAGGTGTTACATTTCCACCAACGTGACGTCATGCCTCCCCTTTGACCCTGAGGGAGATGGGGAGAAGGAAAGAAGGGGAGAGCCTAGTAAATTTCTCGTCCATTCTTCGATGCCCGCAATTCTCGCCAGCCAATAATGCACAGCTCGATGACGGACAATTATCGCCGAGTCCCAAGTGTGCCTGGAAGCCGAGCTCGTTCTCCCTGCCGCTGCCATCAATGCATGCCTCTCCCTCTTCCGCCTTGAAAGTCGCTCTTGATAAATCACAGCATCAAGACCCGACACCTGCGCACAGAACTACAAGCGTCACCCACTGCCGCTTAGAATACTTTCTCCCCCTCGCGTTTGCTATCTGCCATTCCGTCTCGCCAAGCGCATCAGTAGCGCGGCAGGGACGTTTGGTTATCATGTGGCGACGGATATCATCGGTAAACAAGTCAGACCCGCTAATCATGATAAAAGAGAGAAGAGGGGGGTAAAACAAAAAAGGGGAAGAAAATGATCGAAAAAAAAAAGTGTTTCACTGAGGTATGGCACGAGTAAATTCCCCCTGCACGAAAAGAAAAATATCACAAGGCTTGAAGGTTACTTAATGTCTCGATTAAAGTTCTACAGAAATACAATATACTGGACGTAATGCAATTCGAAGCCGATGTATTCTAAGACTGCCGAGGCCAAGTAAGAACTGTCAAGTTGACAGCCTGTGGTCCACTTATTATGAAAATGACATTTGTTTGTCGAAACAATCATTAGGGGGCACGACCTTAAGGGCCCGAGCTCAGAGATATCCAAAAGATTTCTTGCGTTCGATTTAATTTCAGACCACCCAAAATCAAAAACCCCTTGTGTTAGAACTTGTCATGAAGTGCCGCTGATAAGGCGTGACGAGATGCAAGTGCCACACTGAGTCACGGCCATACTTGGAGGCCAGAGGACAGCCAAGAGTTTTATGAGTTACGAGACAAGGGCAAGGGACGAAATGGGAATGGGAGAGTGAACAGGAGGGAGGGGAGACGAAGGGAAACGAAAGGTTAAAAAGGGAAAAGAAGGGGGGAGGAGGAAGGGGAGAGGGATAGGGTGGGAAAGGAGAAAGGAGCGAGCGTGGAAGGAGTGGAAGTGGGAGGAAAGGGGAGGGGGAAAGGGGGAGGGAAGGGGTTTTACCCAACGCCCCCAAAAAAGGGGGAAGGCCCAAATTTTTTTTGAAAAGCAACAAGGACCAATAAAAAGAGGGCGGGGGGAAGAGGAAGAGAAGGAAAAACAAAGAAGGGGATGAGGCCGGGGGGAGGAAAGAGAGGAAGGGACCCCCCGAAAAAAAGCCCCGCCCCCCAAAGGAAAACCCCCCGAAAAAAAAAAGGGGGGGGGGGGGAGAGGGAGAGGGAGGCCGGGGGAGAGAGAGGGAGAGGGGGGGGGACAGAGAGAGGGAGGGGCCGGGGGAAGAGAAGGGGGGGGGGAGAGGGGGAGAGGAGAAAGAACCCGGGGGGGAAGGAGGGGGAAGGCCGGGGGGAGAGAGGGAAGGCCGGGGAAGGGAGGGGGAGACCGGGGGCGGGGGGAGGAGGCCGGGGGAGGGGGGAAGGGAGAGCCGGGGGAGGAGGAAAAGGGAAGGGGGGGGGGGGAAGAGGAGGGGGGAAGAGGCCGGGGGAAAAGGAGGAGGGAGAGGGGGGGAAGGGGGGAGGGAGAGGCCGGGGGAAGAGGGGGGAGGGGGCGGGGGAAGGGGGGGAGGGGGAAAGGGGGACCGGGGGAGGGGGAAGGGGGGGAAGCCGGGGAAGGAGGGGAAAGACCCGGGGGACAGGGGGAGGGAGAGGCCGGGGGGAAAGAGAGGGAAGGAGAGGGGGGGGGGAAAGAGAGAGGGAGAGCCGGGGGGGGGAAAGAGAGGGGGAGAGGCCGGGGGAGAGAGAGAGGGAGAGGCCGGGGGGGAGAGGGGAGAGGGGAGAGGGGGGGGAGAGGGAGAGGGGGGGGGGGGGAGAGGGGGAGAGGGGAGAGAGGGGGAAGGGGGAGGGCCGGGGGGGAAAGGAGGGAGGGCCGGGAGAGGGGAGAGGAGAGGGGGGAGAGAGAGAAGGGAAGAGGCCGGGGAGAGGGGGGAAAGGGGGGGGGAGGGGGTGAAAGAAGGAAGGGAAGAGGGGGGGGGAGAAGAGAGGGAGAGGGGGGGGAGGAGAAAGGAAGAAGAAGGGGGGAAAGGGAGAGAAGAAAAGGGGGAGAGGGGGGAAGGAGAAAGGGAAGAGGGGGGAAGAAAGGGGGAGAGGAGGGAGGGAGAAGAGGAAAAGGCCCAGGGGGGGAGAAGGGGGGGAAGGGGGGGAGGGGGAAGGGGGGGGGGCGGGGGAAGGGGGGGAAGGAACCCCCGGGGGGAGAGAGGGGGGGGGAGAGGGGGGGAAGGGGGGGGGGAAAGAGGGAGGAAGAGAGGAAGGGGGGAAAGAGAAGGGAGAGGCGGGGGGGGAAAAGAGGGGGGGGAGAGGGGGGAGGGGAGGAGGGCGAAAGGGGGGGGGGGGGAGAAGCCGGGGGGGGGGGGGGGGGGGGGGGGCCGAGAGGGAGATGCGGGGGGGGAGGGAGAGGGAGAGGCCGGGGGAGAGAGAGAGGGAGGGGCGGGGGGGGGGGGAGAGAGAGGGGGGAGGGCCGGGGGACAAAGAGAGGGAGAACCCGGGGAAAAGGGAGAGGGAGGGGCCCGGGGGAGAGAGGGGGGAAAGGAAGGGGGCAGAGGAGGGAGAGGCCCCCGGGGGCCCCAGAAAAAGGGAGGGGCCCGGGGGAGAGTGGAGGGGGGAGGGGGGAGGGAGAGGCCGGGGGGGGGAGAGAGAGGGAGGGGCCCCGGGGGAGGGGGGGAAGAGGGGGGGGCAGAGAGTGGGAGAGGCCGGGGGACAGAGAGAGGGAGAGGCCGGGAGAGGAGAGAGGGAGGGGGCCGGGAAGAGAGGAGAGAGGGAGTGAGAAGCCAGGGGAGCAGAGAGGGGGGGAGAGGCCGGGGGACAGAGAGAAGGAGAGGCCGGGGGGACAGAGAGAGGGAGAGGCCGGGAGACAGAGAGAGGGAGAGGCCGGGGGACAGAGAGGGAGAGGCCGGGGGAGAGAGAGAGGGAGAGGCCGGGGGACAGAGAGAAGGAGAGGTCGGGGGAGAGAGAGAGGGAGAGGGAGAGGCCGGGGGAGAGAGAGAGGGAGAGGCCGGGGGAGAGAGAGAGGGAGAGGCCCAGGGAGAGAGAGAGGGAGAGGCGGGGGAGAGAGAGAGAGGGAGAGGCCGGGAGGAGAGAGAAGGGAGAGGGGGGGGAGGAGAGAGAGGGAGAGGCCGGGGGAAAAGAAGGGAAGGGGGAAAGGGGCCCGGGGGGAGAGGAGAGGGAGAGGGGAGAGGGGGGAGAGAGAGAGAGAGGGAGGGGCCGGGAGGAGAGAGAGAGGGGAGAGGGCCGGGGGGGAGAGAGGAGGGGGAAAGGCCCGGGAGAGAGAGAGAGGGAGAGGCCGGGGAGAGAGGGGGGAGGGGCCCGGGAAGGGGGGAGAGAGAGGGGAGAGGGGGGGAGAGAGAGAGGGGGGGGGGCCCCCCGGGGGAAAGGAGAGAGAAAAGGGAAAAGAGGCCCAGGGAGGGAGGAGGGGGAAGGGGTGAGAGAGAGAGAGAGAGGGAGAGGCCGGGGGAGAGGGATCTGGGTTATCCCTTAACAAGTGAAATATTGAAACAAGTGAAGTAACCCCAAGAGAGTTTTCCCCCAAAGCCACCACATGGCGGAAGACCAAAACCTTTATTTTGTTTTGGGGTTTTGACCCCATTGACCTATGGGACGAAGGGAACAAGTAATAGATTTTGACCTGGTCAGGACAGACGTGGGAAAAGTGGACAACAGGTATTTGTTAGTGTAGGGGTGTCTTTTAAACCCTAGGGAAAAGGCCATTGGACAAGAAAAACCCAAGAAAAAATGTGGATGGGAAAAAAAAACCAAAGAAAAAAAGAGAAAGATATGAGGCCAGGGTGACGACAAAAAATTTTGACGAAAAGTCGTCGTCTCTGAAAAGACCCCCAATAGGGCATTAAAACCCGTTACCCCGGGGAGTACTCGAACAATTTTTGTACGGATTCCCAAGTTTTAACAAGAAAATTCTAGAACCCAAGATTTAAAGGGAATATTTAACAAGTCAATAAATAATGAAGTGAAAACAAACTTTCAGTTTCCTCTTGATACAATTTAACCCAAGTATTGGGGACCTGACATCCCAAAGGTCAGTGGGGCAGTTTTTCCCTTTTAAATTTTGGAATGAAAGATTAGATAAAAATAAGTAAACCCCGGCAGCTCGGAAAAACCACAGGGGGAAAGGGAGAGGCCGGGGGGAGGGGAGGGGGAAGGGAGGCCGGGGGAGAGAGGGGAGAGGCCCCGGGGGGGGGGAGGGGGAGGGGAGAGGGGGAGGGAGAGGGGCCCAGGGGAGAGGGGGAAAAAGGCCGGGGGGGGGAGAGAAGAGAGGAGGCCGGGGGAGAGGGAGAGGGAGAGGCCGGGGGGGGGGGGGAGGGAGAGGGGAGGCCGGGGGGGAAGGGGGGAGGGGGAGGGGGGAGGCGGGGGGGAAAAAGAAGAGGGAGAGGGAGAGGGAGAGGGCCGGGGAGAGGGGAGAGGGAGAGGCCGGGGGGGAGAGAGGGAGAGGCCGGGGGAGAGGGAGAGGGAGAGGCCGGGGGAGAGGGAGAGGGAGAGGCCCAGGGAGAGGGAGAGGGAGAGGCCGGGGGGGAGAGAGAGGGAGAGGCCCAGGGAGAGAGGGAGAGGCCCAGGGAGAGAGGGAGAGGCCCAGGGAGAGAGAGAGAGAGGGAGAGGGCGGGGGAGAGGGAGAGGGGAGGGGGGGGGGAGAGGGGGAGAGGGAGAGGCCCCGGGGGGGAGGGAAGGGAGAGGCCGGGGGAGAGGGGAGGGGGAGAGGGCCGGGGGAGAGGAGAGGGGGAGGGGGGGGGGGGGCCGGGGGAGAGGGGGGGGGGAGAGAGAGAGGGAGAGACCCGGGGGGAGAGGGAGAGGGGGAGGGGGGGAGAGAAGGGGAGAGGGAGAGGCCGGGGGGGGGGGGAGAGGGGGGGAGAGAGAGAGAGGGGAGAGGCCGGGGGGGGGGAAAGGCGGGGGGGGGGGAGGGAGAGGCCCCGGGGAGAGGGAGGGGGAAGGCCGGGGGAAGGGGAGGGCCCGGGGGGCAGAAGGGGAGGGGCCAGGGGACAGAGAGAGGGAGAGGCCGGGGGAGAGGGAGAGGCCGGGGGAGAGAGAGAGGGGGGAGAGGCCCAGGGAGAGAGAGAGGGAGAGGCCCAGGGAGAGAGAGAGGGAGAGGCCCAGGGAGAGAGAGAGGGAGAGGCCCAGGGAGAGAGAGAGGGAGAGGCCCAGGGAGAGGCCGGGGGAGAGAGAGAGGGAGAGGCCGGGAGAGAGAGAGAGGTTTGCTGGTCATGGACTCGAATACAATGGGATCAAGCTACCTGCCCGTCTAAAATATTTAAAATTGCAAAAGATTTCATGAAAGGGGATGGTTTTTAATGACATTGAGCTTTTGGGGGAAAGGGAATTGGTCCATAAATGGTAGGGTGCGATGGGGGGTGTGATGAGCGCGCGATGAGCACGCGATGGGCGTGCAATGGGCGTGGCCGCACAAGACTTGCCCATGTAGCTCGCGAGGCAACCAGTCCCGTGGCCTATTGATCCCTTACCTGTCTCGTCGACTACCTACCAGGAGGACCCTCCGCCGCCGAGCACTCCTTCCGCCACGAGTTACCATTCCGTCGCCACAAGCTCTTGTCACCTGCCCGAGCCCTTCGCCCTGCGTCTGCCCTAGGCCACCCGTGCACCCCTGCCACCCCTTGCCCCAGGCCACCCGGCACCCCTGCCCCCCACTGCCTAGGCCACCCTGACCCCGCCCCCACTTTCCTAGGCCCAACCCGGGACCCTTTTCCACCACTTTCCAGGCCACCCGTGACCCCTGCCCCCACTTTCCCAGGCCAAGGACCCCGCCCCCACTTGCCCGGCCCCCCGGCAACCCCCGCCCCCCATTGCTAGGCCAACGTGCACCCCCGCCACCACTTGCCCTAGGAAAAAAATTTCACCCCTGCCACCACTTGCCTAGGCCACCCGTGCACCCCTGCCACCACTTGCCTAGGCCAACCGTGCACCCCTGCCACCACTTGCCTAGG
>NW_023648841.1:0-6643 GCF_015228065.2 Penaeus monodon | reverse complement strand
TATATATATATATAAAAATATATAATAAAAATTTTTTTTGGGGGGGGGGAAAATAATAAAGTTTTGGGAAAAAAAAAGGGGTTTTTTTTTGAAAAAGGTTTTTTTTTTTTTTTTTTATAATATAATAAAAAAATTTAAATATATATAATAATAAAATTAATTTAAAAATAATATAGATAAAATATAAATATAAAAAATAAAATAAATAATATATATATAATAATATATAATATTTTAAAATTATATTTATTTTAAAAATTTTTAAAATATTATTTTTTAAAATTTATATCTATGAAAATTAATAATATTTATTTAAAAATTAATATAATATTTTAAAAATATATGTTATATTTTATAATTATATATATATATTTTAAAAAATATTTTAATATTAATATTATATACTATATATATATTTATATATAAAAAAATTAATACATTTTTATAATATATTTATATATACATAATATACTAAAGTATAATATAAAAAATATATATATTAAAAATTTAATATATATATAAAAATATATAAAATATAAATTAATATATAAATAAATATATATATATACATATATATTATCATAAAATTATATATAAATATTTATAAATAATATATAAATCTATATATTTTTTCATTATTATTTAAATATTATTTATAATTTTATTATATTAATAAAATATATATAATATAATATATATATATAATATTTCAAATTTTTAATAATTATATATATATATAATAATATAAAATAATTATTTTTAGATTAAAAATATAATTAAAATATATATATATATTTTATATTATATTATAATACATTAAAAATATATATTAAATATATATATAAATATTATATTAAAATAAATTATAATATTAAAATATTATATTAATACAAAAAATATAATATATAATATATATATTTATTATTTTAAATTTTTTAAGATTGTTAATATATTAAAAAAAAATTATAAATATATATATATATATAAATAAAAAGTATATTATATTAATAATTATTTATATATATATAATAAAATATATTTAAATTTTAATTTAAAATTGTTTTTATATTATATAACATTTATTATATAATATAAAATATTTTGATTATTTTAAAATGTTTTTTTATTGGGATCTTATATTTTAAATTTTTTTTTTTTTTTTATTAATAATTTATTATTTATATATAAAATATATATATTAAATATATATAGATTTAAAAAAAATTTTTTTTTTAAAATCATAACTATATTAGATATATAATTTTTATAATAAAGTTTTATGTTGAGGTATTTTGTATAGTTTAATTGGTTTTTGGTTTTTTTTTGGGGATTATAATTTTTATTTTTTTTAAAATTTTAAAATATATTTTTAAAAATTATTAATTAAAATGGGGTTTTTTAAAAATATAATTTTAAATGTTTTTTTTATAAAAGGAATATAATATAAAATTTTTTTAAAAATTTTTTTAATTATATATAATATAATATATATATTATAAATAATAAATATAAAAATAATATTTTAAAAATTTTATATATAAAAATAATAAAGTAAAATAAATAATTATTAAAAAATTAAGAAATAAATATAATTAAAAAATAATATATATAAAATATATATAATAATATAAAGATATATAAAAAATATTTTTTAAATAAATATATTTATTATAATCTATAAAATTTTATTTTAAATTTAAATATAAATATATATAATTTGTAAATTTATAAATATAAAATATATAAATAAATAAAAAGGGATAATAAAAAAATATAAATATATAATTTTTAAAAAATAAGATATAAATTAGATTAATTTTTTATAATATATATTATAGAAAAAATTTAAAATTTATTATTTTAATATATATATTTTTAAATAATAAAATATATTATTAATATAAATATATATTTTTAATTTATATAGAAATATTATTTAAAAAAATTTTAAAAAAAAATTTTTTAAAATTTTAATATATAAAATATAAATTAAAAAAGGGGAAAATTTTTTATATAAATATAATTTATAATAAAAAAAAAAAATATAAAATTTATATTAATATAATTTTATAAATATATTTTATAAAAAAATAATATATTTATTAAAAAAAAATTTTTTTTTTTTAAAATATATAAATTTTATATTTATCAAATATATATATATTTTTTTTTTAATATAATTAATATAAAAAATTAAATATTTTATAAAAAAATTATTATTTTTAAAAAATAAAATTAAAAAAATTTAAAATTATATAAAAATATAAAAATATTTTTAAATAATAATATATTTTAAAAATTTTAGAATAAAAAATTTATTACATATATATATATATATAAATTATTTTATATATATAAATATTTTATAAATATAAATATTATAAAATAATATTTTTTTAATATATTTTTTATAAAATTATTTTTATTATTTTTTTTTTTTTTTTTATATATAATTATTATAAATATATATATATATTTTTAATATATATATATAAATTTTTTATATAAAATTTTTAATATTATATATATATATTATATTAATTATATATATATATATATATATAATTTTTATATTTTATTTTATTATAGTTTTTAAAGAGTATGTATGTATGTATGATTATGTGGTATTAGTGTGTATGTTGTATGTATTATGTGGGGTGGGGTGTGTGTGTGTTTGTGTTGTGGGGTGTGTGGTGTGGTGTTGTGTGTGTGGTGTGTTTGGTGGTGTATGGGTGTATAATTTTTAATTGAAAGTATAATTTAAACTTTATATATAATATATTTTATATATTTTTAAATATAATATATATATTAAATTATAATATAATGTAAATATCAATTCTTGGGGGCACCAATGCGTTTTTGAGAACCGGGGGCATGTCGATCACTAGTGACAGGGAAATTCTGGGTGGGCGGACCCTTCCAGGAGCTGTGGGGGGGGTTTTTCAACCCACTACGACAGGGTTGAGCCCAAAACTTAAACCCAAAACCGGGGGTTTTTGGCGCACGGGAGAGATGTACAGATGCACATCCTCAAGGGGGCACAAGGGGGGTTGGGGGGCGGGTTAAGCAAAAAAATATAAAATTAAATTTTAGAAAAAAAAAAAAAAATTATATAAAACAAAACATAAAAAAACAAAAACTCATTAAAACAAAATTCAACACACCACAACCCCAAACACACAACACACACCACACACACACACACAACACACAACACACACAAAACACACACACACACACCACACACACCACCACCACACACACACACCACACACACACAAATACACATCCAAAAATTAAAAAACCCACATAAAAAAACAATACATACTTTTCCCCAAACAAAAAAACATACACATCAAAACACATATACAAAACACACTCACACACACACACACACAACACACACACACCACACACATGCACGCCGCACAACACACGCACGCACCAGACGCAGCACGCACGCACGCACCCCGCCGCACGCACGCACGCACGACGCAGCACGCCCCCGACGCACGCACGACCACACACACACCACACACACACACCACACACACAACACACACACACCACACACACACACACACACACACACAAAACATACAAAACCCCAACACAAACACACACATACATATCAAACTTTTTTTTTCCCATACAAAACATACTACCAAAAAATACGTAAAAACACATACGTACAAAAACAATACGAACACACACTCCCAAACACACACACCCACACACCAACACACACACACACACACACACATAAACACGCCACACACACACGCACACACCCCACACAAAACACACACACACACACACACACACACACCAAACACCACACCACACACAAACACACACAAAAACCCACACCACACACCCCAACATCACACACTCACATACACACATTAATTATTTTTAAAATTATATATATATATATATTATTATAAAATATATATATATATAATATATAATATAAATACGGGGTTTTGTGATTTATTTTTTTAAATAAAATTTTAAAGGGGTTAATCAGATTTTCTTTATTTTTTTTTTATCAGTATAAAAAATTTGGAAAGCCATTATTATTCTATACTTTATTTTAAAAAACACATTTTGGATGTTTTTACAGCATTTGTATTTCTTCTTTGGATACGTTTTTTAAAACCTTCGGGGCAGCCCAGAGCCCTGGCCAGGATTGTCATCTTGTCCAGACCCCGTTCTGTGTATATTATTTTTTTTGATATGGCCAGACATGTGACGCTTTGTAGTTTTTTTGTTTTTTTTTTTTTACAGTTTTCCTTTCCCTGAGCAAACGCAAGAGGGGAGAGATGCACTGACCACAAGGCGATAGGAAGAGTATCCAGTGCGGGAACATTTTAACAAAATTTCCCTTTTAAATCGGGGAAAAGGGGTAAAGAGCTATATACAACGTGTAAATTTGAGTTATAAAAATAGTAGCAAGAATAAAAATCCAGAGAAAAATGTCAGCAGCTACATACTAAATTATAAGAAGAGGATTTGATGCCACTGTGTGTGTTGTATGTGATGTGTACGTGTGTGTGGAAATGGAAATTTTTTAGGTTTATTTTCCCCAGAAAATTTGAAAACAGGGGTAAAAAGTGTTATTTTCTATTTTTTTTAAATTCCTGTTTTGGGGAAAAGTATATTTTGATTTTATCATTGATTAAAAAAAAATTTTTTGATATTGATTTAAATCATGATTTAAAAAGCCAACCCTATTTATAATGCAATATATACGAGGTCCGACCAGCGTGTTGTTCCCATGGGGAAAGGGAATTCACCCGGATTGCCTACCCAGCCACTGGTGGGAAGCCAGCCCAATCATGGCTGGCCCCAAGGGGCCAGATAAAATAAAAGAAGTTACCAAAATGTAACACCAGCACTCTCTATGGAAAGGAATGGGGGCCCCCCATGTATCACTCCAAAATCTCCCAAATGAAAAAACAATTTAAATTCATGCTGTGACCACGGCCGCTCAACATGAGTATACCCTTGGGGGGGGAGGGAATAATATATATAATATATATATAATATATATATATATATATAATATGTATAGTATATGTATGTTGTGGGGGTGTGTGGTGTGTGTGTGTGTGTGTGTGGTGTTTTTGGTTTTTGTGTGGGTTGTTGTGTGTGTGTTGTTACATTAATTTAATATATAAAAAATATTATATATATAATATATATATATATATTATATATATATTTAAAATTAATAATAATGTATGTTTACACACACACACAAACACAACACCACCCCACACACACACACACCACACACACACAAACACACACACACACACAAAACACCAATATATTTACCAAAACCAATTTACCAAAAAAGGAAAACACCGCACCTCCGGGAAAAAAACTGGGGCCCCTACCATGTACTCACTAAAAGATCATCCAACGAAAATTACAATTAAGTACATGCTGTGACCACGGCCCCCAAAATCAGAATCTACCGTAAAAAAAAAAAAAAAAAAAAAAAAAAAAAAAATATATATATATTTATATATATATATATATATAATATATATATTATATAATAATATTTTATACATTGAAAAGTAAAGAGAAGAATTCAAGATGACAAGTCAAAAAAAAGGGAAAACCAGCATTTTTATAGAGACTTGCCCCCCCCTCCCTTCAGCTTTTTAAAAAAGAAAATAATTTTCTTTATTTTTTAGAAGAAAGGGTTGGGCCGGGCCCTTTCAGGAGTGCGAAAAAGGCTGAGCATTGGCCAGCAACCGAACGGGGGGGGGAAGCCCCCTCGGGGGGGACCGCTCCCCCCCAGCAGATTTTGAAACACAGGGCCAGCAGCGGGGGCCCCTTCCCCGGCCGGGCCCTCCACTGCAAGAACAAAGGGTGAGACTTGCTCATTTCATGATGTGGTGCTTTTTTTCCCTTTTTCATGCAAATTTATTTTTTTTTTGGTGAGGAGTTGCAATGCAAATTCGTATGTGATTGGGTGCCGCTGTTTGCTCCTCGTTTTTAATGTTTGAGTATATCATGGTGATTTGGGTTTGGGGATTTTACTGCTTGAAACAAATTTCGATTTTTTTTAAATTTTTTTATTCTCCATTTTTCCTGCATCTTCTCTTCTTCCTTTTTCTTTGGGCCCTTAATTCAAAGAAGTTAAGCCATTCCGTCATTCTCTAAAAATAAGGGTAAGCTCAAAAAAAATTTAGGAATGGGCCCATAAATTTTCAGAAGTGTTTTATATTATTTTAAAATTTTAGCAAAGATTTCAAACAACAATTTGGGAATTAGGTTTCCGGTCGGTTGCAGTCACTGGGAAGGGGTTTTGCAAGGGGCAAAAACAGCCTTATTATGGTTAAAGTACACGAAAAAAAAAGGAGATGTCTGAGGTACCAAAGGGTTCCCTTTCTTTTTTTATCTCTTTTTTAATTTTCCCAAAAATGGGGAATCGGGCGGGTTAAAAAAATTGGAAGTGGGGGTTTTTTTTTTTTTTCAAAAAACTTGGAACTTTTTTTTCCCTAAAAACAGAAACTTTAAAATTTTAGGAATAGTTTTAAAAAGAAAGAGTTTAAAAAAAAAAATTTTTTTTAAAAATTTTATTTAAAAAAATTTTTTCCCCGGGGAAAAAAAAATTTTC
>NW_023648840.1:0-6644 GCF_015228065.2 Penaeus monodon | reverse complement strand
CTCATCCCTCCACTGGTGACCCCCTCCAGTATGGGTAGCCCTCCGGTCCGGCTCACCAGATCATTGGGACCTCAAGCCCCCCCCCCCCACCGCAGCAAGGCGGCTTCCGTTAGGGGGGAATCCTGGTGGAGGAGCCCCGTGGGATGACCAAGGGTTCATAGCTTGGACAGCGCGACGAGACCTGCCCCCAAGTATTAGATATGGGCCGAGGGCCTGCCTGGAGACTCGCCATAAGAGACCCTCGTGGCTGGAAGAAAAGGGCAGATGTAGTCATGCGCCCCCGTCGGCGTCAGCCCCTTCATGATGATGATAAAACATATTATTGGAGAAAGAACGTCTTGTTTCTCTCTGAAAGGTTAGGTATTTGCAGAACACAAGAGTGTCAGGACAGATTAGTATTAATGAATCTTTGAGAATGTGTTGGTACGTAGATAGTCAAGGAAGAAGTAGGTAAATAAAAATAAATATTGACTGTAGAAAGTAGGGGTATGTGCATATTTAGTGTAAAAAGGGAAAAAGGTTTTGATAAGTTTAATCCGAAATTCTTGTGTTGTTATATGGATATAGTAACAATACTAAGGATTACAGAGAAAATTAAAACATTATTTTGATATCTTCATTAAGAGCAATCCGCCTGCTTTAAATTTGCTTCCGAAATTCCACCTTTTGAATGTATGTGAAACCAGAGAAATTGCAAACCTCAATCCCCATCATGAATCGGGCTGAATTGAAGTCGGTATGAGCCACTGTATGGCCGATTGATTCCTATGTGGGGGCCCTGTTTACCATCACCATCAGTGATATTGAAAAGGCTCTTCCAGAGATTGTCTCATGAAGTTTGCATATATTGCTCATGGCAAAGTTTACAGGCTGTTCAAAAACAAAAAGCTGACTTCAGTAAATTGGCGCGTCCTTTACATACATTGTTTCCCTCCCCCCTTTTCTCTCTCTCTCTCTCTCTCTCTCTCTCTCTCTCTCTCCTTCTCATTCTCTCTCCCCTCCTTCTCATTCTCTCTCTTCCTCATTTTCTCTCTCTCTCTGCCGTCTCTTTGGTCCCGCATGTCAGAGGGTAATCTGACCCTCCCCCGGGGGTTTGAGGGGGCCAACCAGGGGGCCCTTTCCCTGGTGCTTCCTCGGGCAGCTGGGACGACTCTTATCCCCAGAGAGAAAGGGGACCCTTGGCTCAGGGTAAAGTGCCCCCCTCCCGCAGAGTGCCGGACCTCTGCCCTAGGGTATGGATAAGCTGCCTCCCCGCCACGAGGATGGGCACCCCCATGGCAGCGAGGTGAACGGCCCCTTAGCAGTAATAGCAGTGATGCCGTGCAAACAGGGGAAATCAGATTGATTAAAGCAATCTATCAATTTGGCAGTGTGACAATAGTGCTGGCACAATTCTGTGTTTCGTTGCTAAAAAAAAGTTGAGCAAGGTCGGTCATCTGTGATCAAATAAAAAAAAATAATTACAGGCCGGGTGAAATCGAACAAGCCCATAACATTGTAATCATTTATCAGACTCCAGAAACCCAGGAAAACGACACGGGACCCAAACGGAATTACAAACGTTATCGTGCCATTATGGTTGATCAGTGTGTCGATAATCAAAACATAGTGTTTGCAACAACTACAACGGACACTCCCCCCAACGATTAGTCCCAGCATAAGAAATCACGTATCTTATATCTTTTCCAAAAGAGTACAGACCAAGAAAAACAACCCTGTATGGGCCCTCCTTCACTGATCAATATTTGTCGAGAAACAAAATTGACTTGCTGATCGGAAAGTTTTTCCGAACAGCAATAATCCATTAAAAAAATTATAGGAGCAAAATCTAGCAGAGGACCTATGAGTCACACAGGAACCCCCTACCTCCCATACGTCCTCGTGATCAGACCACCTACGAAACCTTCCCTTTTACATCTCCCCCCCAGTCACAACACCCCCTACCTCCCCCCCAAACCCCCCACCACACCCACCACGCCCAAACCCACGACCGGCAATCCTTCCCCCAAAACCCTCCCCTCTCCCCTTGCCGCGCCAGCCAGCTGCCTCGCGCCCTTGCTGACTCGCCGACCTTCAACTCTGCTGAGGCCATCCACGTGCCCCTCACCGCGCTCCTACCAGCAGACCCCGGCCCATACAGACTCCCCCACCTCCCTAAAATCAACTAAGACCCCTCCCGCCGTGAGACCCAAAACCAATACACCAGAGAAGCCCAATGTTAAAGCTTCTACACAAGTAACACCCAAACGGAGCCTTCAGAAAAAAAAAAAAAAAAAAAAAAAAATACAGGAAAAACAAGCAAATTAAACCCAGTCGACCCCAAACCGTCACTGGGAGGAAACACCTCAGCAGCAGGTGCAAGGGCCTAACCACCCTACCTACTGCCCCCCCTCCTCCAGCAGTGCCACCAGTCATCATTAACAACTATGCAGAACACGCAAAGTCCACACAAGATGTTGATGAAGACGGTTACACCAAAAAGTAATAACAAGAAACCAAAAAAAGAGATAGAGAAACCATACACCAAAAGCCGTTGAAGGGAGCAGATCGTCCTAAGACGGGTCAAACCTCTACATCACCAGTTGTCACCCAGACACAGACGAAGAGGACATAGAACAACACTTATATGAAAAGTTTCAAAACATTTCAAGTGCAGAAGCCGATAAGAAAGTGATGACACATGACTACTACGCCAGCTTCACGGTGTCAGTAAGGGGAAAGGACATAAAGCCCGATATCTTTATAGACTCTGATGCTTTTCCTGGCAATGTTAAAGTGTCCTTAACCAGAAACAAGTACAAGCGCGTTTCAAATATTTGAGAAGGCAACGCCGTCAGCGTTACCAGTAACCAGATCGCATAATTTCATAAAAATGGAGCATATAAACGCTCAATCTCTCCTCGGACATTTTGAGGAAATTAAAATGATAGTTGAGGAGAGAACCATAGACATTTTATGCATAAGTGAAACATGGCTCCACCAAGAAATGAACAGTAATTTCATTAATATTCCAAATTTTAAAGTTTATAGATGTGATGCAGGCGAGGAGGGGGAGTATGTAATATGTATGGATACCCTGAAGTCAAACAGGATATCTGCTACAGCAGTTAACAATACTGCCGTAGAAGATGTCTGGGTTACCGTACAAAGCAACATGCCTCCTTCCTTCATTATTGGCGCTGTCTATAGGCATCCCCATGCTACCTCGGAATCTTCTGAATACATAGAAAAGTTTTTTAGAGAAATGTCTTGAGAACAAAAATCGCTTTTCATCTTAGGTGCCCAAAAATGATGAATTTGACAAAATCTAATGCTAATTTTAGCTAAAAATGATTAAGAAAAATAAATTTGAACAAATAATAGATAAGCCTACACAATTAAAGAAAACACCTCTTCTCTATTGGTTTTAAATAATAATTAACAGATCGGGCATCATTCTCCACTTCGATGTATTCCGTGTCATGTTGCTGACTATGAACCATCACGATGACTTTAGATATGAAAAAAACAAAGTGACCACCAGTAATAAAAACTTTTCACGATTTTAAACACTATGACTCTCAATTTTCTGCGAGCTTATCTTGTCTAAAGAAATTACTCTATCAAATATTTCACTGACAGATAATGTAAGCGACCAAGTAACTATCCTCACGGAAGTTATTAAAAGCAGCATTGATGCACTGGCTTTCCCTACGTAACACGAACCGTCAGACGTCCCCCCGCTCCATGGATAAATGATGACATTCAGAGAGCCATTAGCGAGAGAAACAATGCCCAACCCAAACCCTTAAAAGTAACAGTAATGCGGCCGCCCTTCAGGTAGATTATAAAGTCAAAAAAAAAAATGTAAATCACTAAATTTAAAGTGCAAAAGAAATAATTTCAGAAAAGAATTAACAAATATAAGGGAAACTCTTAATAAAACATGAAAAAATTGTTAAAACACTAGTGCCTCACAAAAAGCACCCCCATAATGATGGCATAAGGCCCATACAAAGAACCGACCATTTTAATGACTTTTTTTTTCAAAAATTGGAAAACTAACTTATGAGCAAACAATTGCTTCTACCTTACGACAAAACACAATCATTTTAGTAATAAAACATCTTCGCGAAACAAATGCTGTAGGAGCAGACGGTATTACTTTGGGCTTTATCAGAGATAGTCTACCTGCAACTGTACATTATTTGACGGTCATTATTAACACCTCTCTGGTTACTTTTCTTTCCTTCGCTTTGGAAACATGGTATAGTAACACCAATTTTCAAATTGGGGGATATAGATGATGTCAATAATTATCGCCCTATTACTATACTCCCTATCTCATCCAAAAATTTTTGAAAAAATTGTAGCAAATCAACTAACGGTTTCCTGGAGGGGCCCAAAAACTTATTATAAAAACGTTTTTTAAGAAACACCAACTACTTTTACACAAGCAAAATTATTTTTGACACAATGGCCTTAAACTGAACCCACATAAAACTCAATGTATATTCATAGGTAGTCGGCAGAACTAGCTAGAATTCCAATGACACAACCATAGAATTTGCAGGCTAGGGTACCTTAGACAGCTTCATGACATTTGAACCACACGGTGACAAAATACACAGGAAAGGGATGGGTAAACCCCGTATATCTTAATCACATAAGAAATCAAATCATTACTGAAACTAGAATCATGGCTGTGCAAACTCTAGCTCTAAGCATATTTAACTATTGTTCAAACATTTGGGGATCGGCTAATAAAACCCAGATGCAAAAAGTGCAAAAATTACAAAACTTTGCTGCCAGAGTAACACTAGGTAATATCAGTAAACTTGATCACCACCCAACATTCCAAAAAATTGAAATGGTTAAAAGTCCATTCTAAATGCAGCTATGACACAAGTGTATTCATTTACAAACTCATTCATGGGAATTATCCAAAATGATTAATGCCCTTGCAAACTGTAGGGAACACATCAGGTGTCCAGACACGTCAAGTAAATTCCCTTTTTGTTAAGAGATCGAATACCTATACAGGGGCACGTCAAATGGAAATACGTGGACCCAAGATATGGAACATGATACCAGATAATATAAGAGACATTAACAGCTTTTGTCATTTTAAAAGGAATTTAAAAGAACACCTCTTAAATACACAAATGTAAATATAAATGTATTTATGTAAAGAATAACCATTGTAATTTAATGGAATAAGTGTTTTGACTTTGATATTCTCTCTCTCTCTCTCTCTCTCTCTCTCTCTCTCTCTCCCTTCTCTCTCTCTCTCTCTCTCTCTCTGAAGGAGTGGTGGGCTAATACGTGTTATGAGTAAACGCTTTCCCGCCTCTGGGCATATAAACTAGGAACATTTTGTCTGGCAACAGTGAACCCTAGGCGTTTACAAAGCTGATGATTTTAGATAATGGATCAATGTTGTGAAAATAATACCTTCAAGTTTCAAACATCTGCATGATAAATGCACACAGAAGACCCTTACTTAAAGATTTAGGAGTCTCAGTTTCAGTGGTGCAGTTTTCACTCAGTGGGAGGAAGTAGTTGCTCAAGGCTAGACCTGTCCTGTCTAATTCCTTTGTTTTAATAATGAGCGTTCTCTGTGTCCCATATGCAGCATTGGCGCAGTAGGTGACGTGGTGAAATTGGCTGGCCATTCCACGACTCTGAAAAAAGTGAAAAGTCAAATAATTAGAAGTACAATGTATGTTAAAATTTTTATAAGGATATATGTGGACATATTCGCTCATGTTGATTTGCAGCAAGTATCATATAATATAACTATGGTAGACCCAGCCCGCTCGATATGTGTGTGTGTTTCTGTGTGTGTGTGTGTAGTTTTATTATTTATATATATTCATATATATGCTTGTTTATATAGATACACACACACACACACACACACACACACACACACACACACACACACACACATACATATATATATATATATATATATATATATATATATATATACATATATATATATATATATATATATATATATATATATATATATATATATATATATATATATATCTATATATATATATATATATATATATATATATATATATATATATGCATATATGCATATGTATATATATGTCTATCATATATATATGTACATATATATATATATATATATATATATATATATATATATATATATATAAACACACACACACACATATGTCCTGTGTGTGTGTGTGTTGTGTGTGTGTGTGTGTGTGTGTGTGTGTGTGTGTGTGTGTGTGTGTGTGTGTGTACATATATATATATATATATATTTATATATATATATATATATATATATATATATTATGTATATATACATATATAATATATATATATATATATATATACTATATTATATATATATATATATATATATATATATATATATACATACACACACATATGTGTGTGTATGTTGTGTTTGTGTTGTAGTGGACGCGAGAAACGAGCGCAGCGCTGTAACGCAGACCAACAATTTGCATATGAAAACGAGCCCGCACTGTCTTGGAAGTGCGTTCGTTGAGATTTGCCAAGTTCTGGCTTCGCCCGGGCCTTTCACTTATGGCCCGGCCGAGTTGGAAGCGGCGGATATTGCCGTATATATATCCCTCATTCTGCCAAGACCAAAG
>NW_023648838.1:0-33482 GCF_015228065.2 Penaeus monodon | reverse complement strand
ATTTTGGGGGCGGCCTATTCCGGCTTGGCCAGGAGGCGTAAGGGGTGAGGGTGCTAACTAAAATAGCCGATGGCCATGAAGGGGGCCATGGGCGCAAAGTGAGTAACATAGTGAAAGTGGGCGGAAAAGGGAAGCGAGGCTCTCGCCGAAGCTACAGAGCCCCTGGGAGGCCATCACGGTGGTAGGGGCCCCCCTTCTGAGTCCGTATCGAATTCGCAGAGGGCGAAAACGACCGTCTTTGTCCACGGGACCGGCTGTGGGGTTACCATGGGCCGGGAAAGCTACTCCTGGGGCCATGGTGAAAAAGAAGATGACGTTAGCCCCATAGCGTCAATGAGGACGTGCAGAGCTGACCGAGATGAGGACGAGCATTTGGACGTGGGGGCGATGCAACAGACGTCAATGGGACTGAGCCAGGTTGGGCAGAAGATACCCTCTGGGTGCCACTGCCAATCTACCGCCGCCCACACCTCCTCCAGAGCGACCCCAGCAAAGCGAAGAAAGCCGCGCTGGATAAAGATTTTTTGTGTTTCTGAGAAACTGATTTAATTAGGTTACTGTTTTTTTTTAAGAATTTTTTCAGAGCAGACGGGTCGTCCTGCTTGATAGGGGGGGATATGCACGCCAGTGGGTCTTTGTCTCTGTGCGAAACATGTTTAACCTAAAGGATCCGGGCATGGTTAACATGAAGGACCTGGGCAAACATGACGCGGCGGCGTGAGCGGAGCGGGGGAACAAGCCAGGGCAGACGCAGTTGGGTGCTGCTCCTGTGAAACCTCGGGGGGTTTCCCTTGTGACCCTGATAAACTTTTTTGTTTGCCCTGTTATAGCTGTATTTGCTGTGTGACATGCTGGTTTCCCCCCTGTATTGTGCCTATAGAAAAGCGTACTGGTAAATAAACTGTGTGAATAAGGAAAGACTGTCATTTGTGTTTACTTCGTGCCCTGCCTCGCCACTGGCGTTCCTCTTCTGGTGTGTGGACGCTGTGGTGTTCGTGCCTTTGGAGCTGTTCGTGTTCACGAACCTGTATCTAACACGCCGTCTGCCGAGCCTGCCTTGTGTGGTGGCAGAGAGACGAGGCGGGCGGCGGAAAAACAATTATAGATGTATGTGGGTGTGTGCATATTTATGTGTGCGTGTGTGAGTGTGTGTGTGTGTGTGTGTGCATTATGTATGTGTGTGTGCGTGAGTGTGGTATGTGTGGTGTGTGTGCGTGTGCATAATGTATGTGTGTGAGTGTAGGGGTGTGTGAGTTGTGTGTGAGTGTGTGAACGGATGGCCGATGAGCGTAGAGGTAGACCAGCGCGTCTAGCATTATGCGGAAATCTTGGGAAGCGTTAAAGGTGAACAGACCTATGCCTGTTTGTAGATATATATTGGAATGAGAGGATGGTACACAAACTCGACGTACAGAGGTTCAGTCGTCAGCGTGCTGTAGGCTGTCTGTCTGTCGCTCGCAGGCGACCCTCTTTATACAGATTGAATAGGAAACTCACAAGTGTGGCGATGTTACTCAGAAGTAGGAGGGAAAGGATGTGGCGTTTAACGGACGGAGTTCGCGAGGCGGAAAGGCCTGCGAAGTCGCGTCCGATGTAGGTCTAGCAAAGGTGTGGTATGTAGAGGCTAGTGATTATTGATTACATTATATATATATAAGTTAACAGTGTCATATGGATGGCAATCAGTGAGTTGATGGAAGGTGTCTGCTACAAGTGGCCCCGGAGTACTGTAAATAGGGTTGTACGAAACACTCAAGATCCATTAGTGAGCAATCTATGGGGGATATTTGGTGTGAGGTGAAATAGGCCATATGTGAAATAGGTATTACAGAGTGTGTGGTGTGTATGTGCATAGATGTATGTGTGTGGTGTGTGTGCGGTGTGCATAATGTAGGTGTGTGAGGGTGTGTGTGAGTGTGTGTGTGAGTGCGTGTGTGTGTGTGTGTGTGCATATGTATGTGTGTGTGTGTGAGTGTAGTTATCTGTGTGTATCTGTGTGTGTGTTAGTGTGTGTGTGTATGCGTACATGTGTGTAACTGTGCATGCGTGTATGATGGTAAATTTGGGTTATTGTGTGGTATGTGTGATGTACACACACAAAACACCACACACAGATATTATCTACAGGTGTGTGTGTGTTATATGCGTGTGTGTGTGTATGTATGTATAATATATTTATTATATGTATATATATACATATATGTATATTTAATATTAATATATGTATATTTCTATAAATAGGTATATATATATATGTGTGTGTGTGTTGTATACGTGAATGTATATATAATAAAGGATAGTATAACTAATAAAATGAATAAAATGATAATAACTATAAATAAATATATATAAATATATTATAACAAACTACAACACACACACACAAGCACACACACAAACGCAGACACACACACACACACACACACACACATACACACACGAAAAACACACACACCCCACAAACACACACACACGCAGCCATATATATATATAATACTTATAGATATACATATATACCCTATATATATATAATATAAATATATACATATATTTCTAGATATATATGTGTATTATATAATAATGCATACATACATACATAAATTTATGTTGTGTTTGTGTGTGAGGCTATATATATATATATATATATATATATCTATCTATATATATATATATATAGAATTATAAATGTGTGCATGTGTTTCTGTATATATTTTATCAGTTCTATCTTCTTAACCTCTCTGTCTATCTATTTTTTCTGGTCTATCTATCTATCTATACTATCTATCTATCTAAATATATATATATATATATATCATATGTCTGTGGCATATATATATACATTATATATATTTGTAGATATATACATAGATATCTATATATCTGGTATACCTCTCTATCTATCTACATCTATGTAATCTATATGTATTAGAGTAGATTTTTTTTTTTTTGTTTTTTTGAAGTGCCCTGTCCCACAAGGACGTGGCGATCATGGATGTCCATGATTTTCTTGCAATTTTAGAGCGGTGGTTTGCCGTTGTCCTTCCGCCGGTGTTGTTATCGAGTATTCATCTCTATTTACCCGGTCTGCCGAACGGCACGGACTGGCTGGCTTGATCACCAGTGGTAGGTAGGCAATCGAGTGAAGGTCATTGCCAAGGGAACAACGCGCCGGCCGGTGACTCGAACCCTCGAACTTCAGATTGCCATCGTGACATTCTTGAGTCCGATGCTTAACCACTCGGCCACCGCGACCTACAGGATATATGATATATATGTATATTCCTATATACATTATATGCATATTTATATATATATGTATATATGTACATATAATATGCATATATACATATATAATCTGCATCATGTATATGAGATATATATACATATATATATACATATATTCATCATCATCATCAAGGTTCTAACGCGACGGGGGCGCATGGCCGCATCCCCATTGCTCCAGCCACGAGGATCACTCGAGGCGCGGTCTCCAGGCAGGCACACGGGCCCATCTCTAATTCCTCGCGACCGGTCTCGTTCGAGCTGCCCAAGCCAGACTAGGACGTCCCACAGGTTCCTCCACCCAGGGTTGTCTCGACAGTAGCAACCGATGAGACAGGGTCGTCAATGGAGGCTGCTAGGTGTGCCATTATAGCTGAGTTGGCGACCCGGATTATGCAAGTAACAGGTCCCATGCCAGTCTTCACGGTGGAACGCCAGTGGACACTTGGTCCTGCAAACTGTATCCCATGATCGGCGAAGGGACTTGTTACAAAAGGCATCAAGGCGAGACTCCAAGGCACTGGATAGCGTCCAGGTTTCGCTTCCATATATAACCACTGGAAGTATCAAGGCCTTGAAGACACGCAGCTTGGTCCTTCTGCAAGTACCGACATCTCCAAACGTTCTTGTTGATCGAGTTCATGGCTCCTGTTGCCAAACCAATCCGTTCTACTGACTTCTGGTCTGACAACCCAGAGATATGGACTACGCTACCAGGTAATGTAAAACTTCTGTAATTCAACATCCTCGTCGGCAAGCAGGATCGACTGAACGGGTTCCCCTAACAGGCCCCCAAAGTCCTGAATCTTGGTCTTGGTCCAGGAGACCTCTCTAGCCCTAAGGACTCACTCATTGCTAAGCATCAAGAAGCCGCCACAAGTGACTTCCAAGGATGGTAACATCGTCGGCAAAGTAAAGGTCTGAGACCTTAAATGCCTAGTGTTGCTCCGCACGACTTGGGTAGTAGCTATGCCCATTATCCAGTCCATACAAGTGTGAAACGTGTTGTGCAAGGACACAGCCTTGCCTTCACCCTCAATAACAGGGAAGAAGTTCGACATACCACACTTTACAGCACTTTCATTAAGTAAGAGGCTTGCTATCAGGCCAATAATAGTGTCGGAATTCCCATGAGCCTCAGGAGCTCGCATAACGATTCCGATGCACCGAGTCAAACGCCTTCTGAGGTCGATGTAGGTGCGAGCAACCCACGACACGAACTCACGACGGCGTTCCCAATTACTCGAAACGCTAGTATACGGCTATTGTGGACTTGCCAGGAGAAATCCAGACTGCTCACGGTCTCTGATGCCTCAGTAGGTGGTGCGGAATCGTTAGAAGAATGTGGCGAGAACCTTGCCTGTAGCTGAGCAGTGTTAATGCCGCGGTGAGTGCTACATGCACGCATATATAATATATTATATATATAGATTATATATTATATATTATATAGATATATATATATATATATATATATGCGTGTATGTGTGTGCATTATATATCTATATCTATCTGTTATATAGGTCTATCTATTCATCTATCTCTCTTATTAACATATATATTAGTATATATAAAATATATGTATATATATATAGATCGACTACATAAATACATACATACATACACATCTATTTATTTATCTAATCTATATATCTATTTATATTTCTATATGTCTGTATATATTATATATATGTATTTATATAAATACATATTACAAATTAATTTGTATTTGTATATATATATATAATAAGAGTAAGAGTGAGGAGAGGGGGGAGGGGGGAGCGATGAGGGAGAGAGAAGAGAGAGAGAGATGAGAGGAGAGAGAGAGAGGAAAGAGATAGAGAGGTGGAGTGATGGAGTGAGGAGAAAGAGAGGGAGAGAGAAGAGAAAGAAGGAGAGAGGAGAGGACACAGAGAGAGAGAAAGGAGAGAGAGAGAGAGGTGAGAGGGAGAGAGAGGTGGAGTGATGGAGGGAAGAAAATGAGAGGGGAGAGAGAGAAGAGAGGAGAGTGAGAGAGCGAGAGAGAGTGAGAGTGAGATGAGAGAGAGAGAGAGAGAGAGAGACAGACAGACAGACAGACAGACAGACAGACAGACAGCAGCAGAAGACTGAGACAGAGGGGGGGGGGGGGGTGGGGGGGGGGGGGGGGGGGGGGGGGGGGGGGGGGGGGGGGGGGGGGGGGTGAGAGAGAGACTGAGGACAGAGTGGAGTAGAGTGAGAGAGAGAGAAAGAGAGAGAGAGAGAGAGATTATAGAGAGATGGAGGAGAGAAAGAGAGAGAGAGAGAGAGAGAGGACAGAAAGAGAGAGAGGGGAGCATAGAGGGAGAAAGAGGAGAGAGAGAGAGAGAGTGGAGAGAGAGAGAGAGAGAGAGAGAGAGAGAGAGAACTAATTTGAGAGTCTGAGAGAGCGAAAGTTATTATTATATATAATATATATATATATAATATATATATTATATATATATAAATATATTTAAGTATTTATATATATGGTGTGTGTGTGTGTGTGTGGGCTTGTAATTTTTATATATATACACCTCTCTCTATCTCTCTCTTTTCTAATTCTTCCTTATCTCTCTCTCTCTCTTCTTTCTCTCCCCTCTCTCCTCTCCCTCTCCCTTCCGCTCTATCTCCTCTCCTTTCTTTCCTCCTCCTCTCTCTCTCCCTCTCTCTCTCCCTCTCCTCTTGCCGATTCATCTAATTACAAATCTACGAAAATCGAAATATTTGAAGTAAATTTCATCCCGCAAAAGTTACTAAAAGCTCGAAGCGTGGTCGCCAATGAATATTATTGTTGATAAAATGCTTCGTATGTCATGGCATGTATTTAATATTTCAATTATGTTGTCCTTATTATTTAATCACTTATTATATAATATTATGATCATTATTTATTATTGTTATTATTATTATTATTATATTATTATTATATATTATTATTATTATTGTTATTACTTTCATTAATATTATTATTACTTTCGCTATTATTAGAATTTTTCGCATATCACCATATTGTTATCCTATTGTGTTTGTTCATTAATTATTATTACTATTATCCATACATTGTATTATCATTACGATATCGTTATCATTATTTGTGTTAGTAGCATTATCATATAATTATAACAAGTTACTAATTCATTATTATAATCATTATTATATTATTATTATTATATATCATTGTTTTATGATCATTATTATTATTATCAGTTCATGTTAATTATTATTATTGTTGTTGTTGTTGTTATTACTTTCATTAATTTATTATTACCTTTCACGATTATTATAATTTTTATCATTCTCATTCTGTTATCATTAATATTTGTTATTATTATTATACTATATCATTATTATTGTTATTATCATTTACTATCATCGTTATTATATTTGGTTATTAGAATATCATTACAAATTATAAGAATACTAATATAATATTCTAATTATCAAATATCATTATCACGTTTTTGTTGTTGTTGTTATCATGTGTTATTATTATTATTATTATTATAACTATCATGATCATTATCACTATTATTATCATTATTATTATTGCCATCATCATTATAATAATTATCATTTTAGCAAAATTGTATGGTAATCATTCTTACCATTATCATTATTGTAGTATTATCATTTTAAAACATTATTTTTACCATCGCAGCAAAAACAAATGGCGACTCTGCCTCTGGCATCGCTCGACTTGTTGACACAGGGGACCGTCGACTACGTTTTTTGGATTGTAAATTCTTGGAATTAATCTGAGTGTCAGAATCGATGACCAAGCGAGTAAGCTTATTTATTCTGGATGATAAAAGACAATATAGCGCAATTTCATAACATGATGGACATGCTCTTGGAAAGTATAATATCAGTGAAATGGATGCTGGAACGGGACTGCAATTTTAATGACTGACTGGGCGCGTCTTCTTTAGGTGGGCGTCATATTACGTTATGAATTCTCTCCACTATTATCACCATCCTCATCTCTCCTCAATCACCACCTTCCTCATTTTCTTTCATTCATTATCGTCATAATTATCAGCAAAACAGCACTAACATTTGCTGTCATCATCATCATCATGATCCTAATTAACTATCATCTCATCACCATCGTCCATCCCCATCATCGTCATCCATTATAATCACCTAGATTAGATTGAGCTGTTCATTATCATCACCGTCATCACCATATAATAAACACCATCATTATCACCATACTCACCATCGCCATCATTCCATCACCATATCATCAGTAAACAATATTTCCACTAACCTCAACTTTTACAGTATCATAATCACCGTCACCATTCTCATCATCATCACCACCCTGTCCACTACCCCATACCAAACTAATCATCACCCTCATAATAAACACTAACACTCTATTAGCATCATCATCACCATAATATCATCATTGTCACTACACACCATCATCATCACCCCATCATAATCATATCACTCACTATTTCATCATCATTCATCACCATAATCACTATCACTCTATCATGGTATCACCATAATCATCATCATGTCACTAACACCACTATCAACATCACCATCATAATCATCACTATCACTCTATTCATCAATCCACCATAATCATCATTCATCACCATTGTCACTTACACACCATCAATCTATCACATTGCACTTACATAGCATCATCATCACCATCACTATTGAAAAAGCATTTCGCAAAAAAAGGGCTCTAATCATCTGCTCAAGATATGAAATAATTGGCGGGATAATTCGGCCTCTGACATCGCAGTGCTTCTCTGGCGCCACGCCTGTCTGCGCCGCCGTCGGACCTGGCGCCGCCGCTCTGCCAACTCGGGGCAACGTTGCGCTTGTCTGGCGATTTCTCTCTCTCATCTCTCTCTCTCTCTCTGTCTCTCTTTTTCCCTCCTTCCCTACCTCACCTTTTCCCTTCTCCTCTTTCTTGCACTTCTCTAACTCTCTCTCTCTCTTATATTAACTCCTTAACCTCTCTTCTCTTTCTCTCTCTGTCTATCTATTGTTCCCTCTTCCCTCCCCTCCATCTTTTCCCTATTCCTCTTTCTCCACTTTTTCTAAACTCTCTCTCTCTCTTATATTAACCCTTAACCTCTCTCTCTCTCTCTCTCTCTCTCTCTAACTCTCTCTCTCTCTGTCTCGACTCTCGTCTATCTAACTCTCTCTGATTTCATATCTCTCTCTGATTGGTGATGACGATAATAATGAAGATAATGATAAATGATGATAATGATAATGCTGTTGTATAGCTGATGATTGTGATAATTTTGATGATGATAGGATAATACTGATGTATAATGAAATGAGGATGAAGCAAAAAATGAAGGCAGCAACGATAATCATAATGAGAAAGCAACGCAGCAGAAAATGCAAGTACGCTGGTCTTTATCTCGCTCTAAACACACTTCGAGCATCTGTTCATCCGCAGGGCGTCGGACATTAGTCATTTTACCTTCCGGAAGCTCGTTTGTCCAATAATCTGGCGCCATGTTTTCATTTCAGGTGAATAATAATACCCATAAAAGAAAAAATAAAGTCGACGGTGTGTGAAGCAGTTGAGAAACATCCCAGGGAGAGCAGCCATTTTGTTTTTGGGTAATTCGAATAGAATTATTATTGTTACTCCCGCTGTAATTAATCATTATCATCATACTAAGATCAAAGTATCAGTACTGTTAGTCTAAAAGTTTGATTATCAATATTATCATTTCTTACATTATCAATGATGCTAATAGCAATAAACTAATATCAATCTAATATTATAGTTATGCTAAATTGTCATAATTATGTGATTATCGCTGTTCATCATATCATTTAATCTTAATCTCATATGACTTTCCTCATCCTTACTCCTTACCATACTTTTCATTCATCTGTGTCATCTTTCTCACCCAGCATCATCGTCATGCCTTTCCTTGTCAGAATCATCATATTTCGCTTTACCCCGCATTTCTTTTCACTTATTATCAATCATTATCATCTATTCATTTTCGTTTCTCTTTGCTCTGTTCTACTCTTCCCTCCCTTTCTCTCACTCTTTAACTCCGTCTCTCACTCTTTCATATCTCACATCCTTTCAATTTCTCTCTTGGCTCTCAAATCTCTCTCACTTTTCACTCTGTCTCCCACTCTTTCTAATCTCTCTTCCTTCTCTCTCTCTTCATCTCTCTCTCTCTGCTCTCTCACTCTACTCTCATCTACCACTCGCACTCTCTGTGCAATCTAATCTGTATCTCACTCTCTCTCTCTCTCTCTCTTCAGTCATCCCTTCTCTCTCCCTTTTCCCTCTCCACTTTCTCTCTCTCTACTTTCGCTCTTTCTCTCTCTCCTCTCTATCTATCTATCTCTCTGTCTCTCTCTCCCTCTCTCTCTCTCTCTCTCTTCTCTTTCTCTTCTTGCTCTCTCTCTCTCTCTCACTTCTCATTATCACTCCCTTCCTCTTTCTTTCTCCCTCTCTCTCTCTCTCTCGCTCTCTCTCACTCACTCTAATACTTCTCACTCACCTCTATTATCTCTTTCTCTCTGTCTCTCTCTCTATCTCTCTCACTCACTCACTCACTCTAATACTCCTCCACTCTCTCACACTCTCACTCTGTATCTCCCTCGCACTCTCTCTATCATCTTATCTTTATCTCTCGCTTCTCTCTCCTTTATTTCTCTCCTTCCTCTCTCTTTCTCCCTCTCTTCTCTCATTCCTCAAATATATATATATAGATAATATATATATATAATATATATTATATATATATATATATATATATATCTACGCGTCTTGCCAACGCTACTGCACGCCCCGGGCAAGTAAACGCGCACGCGGCGGCGGAGGTTTTTGCGGCGGCGGCGGAGGCGGCGGACCCGGCGATGGTTTTTGCAGCGGTGTGGTTTGGTGGCAGTAGGGAGGGGGAAAAGTAAACAAGCAAAGGAGGGACGTCCGCCTACTTTCCCTGATGAACATTTAGTGAGGTTTAAGAATATATACATAGTATCGTCATATCTGACCTGAAAATTTCTCAAATTTCCTTTGGTTTCAATGCAGATATTCCATAAATTTATACCAATATACCTTGCTTGCACACAATTTAAGTATATATATAATATAATATATAATATTTTATATACAGAAAAGAGAACGAGCCTGTCTGAAATTACATTGACCCCTAAATCTCGTTCGTAACCATACACAGATAAACCACCTATGTCATCACATGCCTCCTTCGTCGGTCATAGATTTAGAGTATGATAATAGTCCCAGTAACAATAGCAGCATAGTTCCGTGCAAAAAAAAAGTACAATTCGAGTTCATGATACGTTCTCTCTCCCGCTGCAAAACGTCGCCACCTCGACGCAAAAACCATCGCTGTCTCCGATGCAAAACCACTGGACGCTCTGTCGCAAACCACGCCGGGTGTCCGCCGACTCGCCGCCAGTGCGCGTTTACTTGCCCGGGCGTGGCAGTAACGTTGGCGAAGGACGCCGTGCGAAGTAGGCGGGTTACAATTCCCCTGTCTAAATTGCGGTCAGTTTTACATTAATATATAGTGCTCTGAATAGGTTTAACCGGACGTTAGGGGTGGGGGGGTAGCGATGGACATAGGTGTTTAGCTGTGAAATATTACAATACAAGATTTAAGTAAATAAATAATGTTCAGGAAATCAAGTGATACTTTAGGCATTTATATATAAAAGGGTATATCGGTTATCAACAAACATCGATGTCGAAGCAAATACCCCTGGTCAAAAATCCCTGCTTTAGGATAATTTGTCTGTGGCTTTGTCCAATACACGAACAATTTATAAAAACTTGAAACATGAGGAGCAAAACAAGTTTTCGATAAAGAACCTAATATTTTAAACAAAATATAAATTTTATACTGTTATACTTTTAAAGCAACAATATTTATGTTTTGATTTCATATAATATTATTATTATTTATTTATGTTTACAGTAAGAGATTTATTTCCTGATAGATCTTTGATATTAGTAATTTAAACATTTTAGACCAACATGCAATCGCTGATAATGGTCTTTGGCGTAGGCGTGGCCAGATATTTTATTAATCAATGAACATATTGCTGAGACAAGCATGTTAAACAGTTTAGGTATTGTATTTAGTTCCACCTGATATCGCTAAGGTAATATGGTAATTTTATAGGAGGAATGTGTGATAGGGGCGGTAGGAAGGGAAGGAAGGATCACCTGTTCTCGGGTCAACACCTGAATTGGGTCATACCTGGCCTGACTTTACCGATCCTGCAGTTGTTCTTCCCTTGTGCGGTTATTTGTTATTGGTTAGAGGGGTGATCACTGTCTGACACGGTCATTTATTCAAGTAAGTTTACAAGTTCAAAAACAATGAGTTCACATATGGGCAAGTAGTGACGCAGTTGGTAGTAATTAGGTGTTCAGCGTAAAATACGAGGGGGAACCCCGTCTTTGACCTGGTGTAGATACCTTGGAAAACCCTATTAATGCTCTCTAAATAGAATAAAACCAGCGTAAAAAATCAAATTATAGGTAATTAACCTTTTAGTTTTATAATAATGAAACATCAAAGGTATGAAATATTGGGTATTCGCATTACAATCTTACACAGAAAATTTAAGCCGGTTATTTGTGTTATCGCCTCTTAGGGCGTATGTTTGTGTAAGCTTGAGAGTATAGTAAAGTACAACAAGATTTCATGATCCTTTCAGTAAAACTATTTTTATATGAAGAGTCTGTGGCGATGTACGAACGGCTAGTATAACACGTTAAAATATGAGGAGGAGGTCGCAGGCTTATCAGTCGTTCTGCGAAATTAAGTAATTTCTTTGAATATCTTATAGGTCTGCACCTTTGTTATACTTATGCATTGTAAAAAATAGAGATACTTGAATTATACTTCTTTCGATATTTCATCATTACCTCTGAGCAAGGAAGAGGTGGGTTGAGGTTTTCAGGATTCAATTACCGAGGGGAAAACCCGTCTTGACCTGGTTGTAGATACCTTAAAAACCCTAAATGCTCTGTAAATAGAATAAAACCAGCGACTTTCAATTATTAAGTAACTTAAACGTTAGTTATAAAGCATGAGAGGTGCAAAATTGAATTAGTTGGTAATCGAATTTACATTTACAGAGAAATTTAAGACTGTAATTTTGTTACGCTTGCTTAGGACGTGTGTTTGTGTAAAGCGAAGAGTCAAATAAAGTACAAGAATTTCATGATCATTTTCAATAAACTATATTTTATTATGAAGATGTCTCTGGGATGTAAGAACGGCTAGTAACATGTTAAAAGATGAGGCCCCTACCGCTCCACCCGCCCACCCCCGTCCGGCCAACAATAATCAATAGTGCCAGCATGGAAATATTGCCGCTAATGGATTTAAAAGCCCGGTTAGTCGTTGGTGAAGTGAACAGTGAGTGACAATACGCCAGGAAGAAAAGAAGATATTCAATGGAGAAACCCACCTACCACTACAAAATAATAAATCATCGCCACCTGGAGATATCACCGCAATGACCGAGAATACGGGGTAAGTCCGTAATCCACTGGTGACAGACTGTTAATTTAAGAGGAGGATACGATCGAGACAAAAGAATTTCTTCCAGACAGCTCTAACTTTGCTACTAGATGGTCCTGAACGTGCCCTAGCAAAATCCAAGAGCTGCCACCGGTGAAGATGTCTATCCAATCTATTCTCATCAAGTACCAATAGTGAGAAAATCGTTAGCAAAAACACAGAATAGAACCAGTGATATATTCTCTTAGCAAAACAGAATATGCTTGGAGAGGAGAGGAGGGGTGTGGCTGACAATAGAGACAATTGTGCAAGCACGAGTTCTTCTCCTTCCACATCGCTTACACCATCTACGCGGTGACGCAAAATATGTGTGTGAGGAATAGAAAACTAAAAAGTATATATTGTACAATGAGTTTTATAATCCTTTTAGTTAAATTGTTTTTATCACTGTCACGGCGAATATCAGTTAGATAATCATTGTTGGTCATTTTTAACCAGACCTGTTGTGTAACCGACCTGATGGGGGGACGGGGAGGGCGTTAGGGTTTCTTATGACAGTTTCATTCATTTAGGAGGGGGGTCACTCGTCTGTAACAGGGTCCAATTCTCGATCCGGCGTACAAGTTCAAACCGATGAATATGCGTGGGGCGGGGTGTGGAGGGGAGGAGGCGGTGATGAGGGAGTGGAGTCACAGTGACACCTGGATGGGTTGGATTATGATTGCATCATCATGAGGATGGAGTGATCATCGCACCTCAGTGCAGGACTGTATATCTCCTTAAGTAGGTCTTGTGATGTTGTTGTTTGCTTCTTTTTCTTACTATTATTGCTTTGGGTATGGAGGAATGTGGGCAGGGGCGGAGGAAGGGAAGGAGGTGCGTTTTGGAGAGGAGGAGGGGCGGGGGTGAGAGGAACCCTTAGGTGTGTGTATTAGACCTCATTAGAGGGACATTTATGGATTATGATTAATTAGGAGGATGATCATTAGTACTGTAAACAGGGTCAATTCTCAAATCCAGGTGCAAGTTTAAATATGATCGATATTGCGGGGGGGGGGGGAGGGTATGGAAGAGGGTGGGGTGGGTCAACTGTGACAACCTGCATTGGTGGATCATGATTGCCTCATTCCATTAGGAGGGGTGATCACTTGTGTGTGTTTAGAGGTCTTAACTAATGATTCTGGGTACGGTCATGATTGCGATTAATCACTTTCCCACGGTCATTAAAACGTGTTGTGATGCGTAAGGTGGAGGTGTTTGTCAATCGCCTGTATAGAGAGGAGGGGAGGACAACCCTGTTAGAGATCATAGAGTCAGTTAATCATTTCCCATTGATTATGATAATCACTTAATGATGCCTACTTTCTGCTATGATGCGCCATGAACGACCGTAAGGTAGTCTGGTGTGGAGCTAAACATCATTAAACTATGATTAATGACGGTTACGGGTCAAATTTGATTACGTTAATCACTTGCGGTTACGGTCATGGCTTACGTATAACGATTGCGGTTTCCGGTTTTAATTACTACTTCTGTTTACACTCATACGTACGTGAGAGGAGGACCAGTGTCCATTCAGCATCTACTCACCACACACACACAATTACACCATACACACAAGTAACCACACACAGGACATATATATATATATAATATAATATATATAAATATATATATATAATTAAAATATATATATATTTAAACATATATATATGTATTTATATTTATATATTATTTATATATGTTTATAGATATACATATATATTCTATATATATATTCATATTTCTATATGTATATATATATATTATATATATTATATATATATATTATTATATATATATATATCATATATGTATTCTATAATATGTGTGTGTGTGTTGTGTGTGTGTGTGTGTGTGTGTAATATATATCTATATTTATATATATATATATCATTATATATATATATTATATATAAATATATATATATATGTTTATATTCATGGAAGCCATGATCGTCAAGCCTCGGTGGACGAGGTGGTTAGAGCATCGGACTCAAGGACTGTCACGACGGCAATTGGTCGAGGGTTCGAGTCACCGGGCCGGCGCATTGTTCTTGGCAAGGGAACTTTCACTCATGCCTACCTAGCCACTGGGTGGCCAACCCAAACCAAGTAATTGCTGGTCCCAAGCCGGATAAAATAGAGAGAATGATACCGAATAGGTAACACCGGCCACTCTCCATGGAAAGGAACTGGTACCCTACAAGTACTCACTCCAAGAGCATCACAAATGAAAACTACAATTCAGTCTCATGCTGTGACCACCCCGGTGGCCAGACATGAACCTACCGTAAAAGAGGCAGCATATATTTTTGTCTATTTATATAATAATATGTATATTATTACACATATATATGTGCTGTATATCATATATATATATATATATACATAATATATATTATATATACATACTTATATATATATATATATATATATACTTATATATATATATATTATATATTACATACTATATATGTGCGATATATATATATAACATATATATGTGCTGTATATTTATATAGATATTATATATGATTACAACACACACACATACACACACACACACACACAACACACACACACACACACACACACACACACACAAACAATATTATATAATATACTATATATCTATATATTATATATATATTATAAGATCTATATATATACACACCACCAAAATATATGTGTATATATATGTATATATATATATATATATATATATATTATATAATTATTATATATATAATATATAATATATATATATATATTATATTATATTATTATATATCTATATTATATATATATTATATTATATATATTATTATCTATATATATATATATAATATATTATACTAATATATATATATATATATATATCTATATTTATATAATATATCTATATATATTATATATATATACTATATAATAATGAGTACTATATATATAATATCATATACATATAGATAAACATATATTTTGGTGTGTATATATATATATAATATATATATATATATATACTATATATATATATAATATAATAGTATATGTGTGTCGTGTGTGTGTGTGTGTGTTTGTGTGTGTGTGGTGTGTGTGTGTGTGTGTGTATGTGTGTGGTGTGTATTACATATTATATATATCTATATATATATACCATACACATATATATGTATATATATATATACATATATAAAGTCGTATATATATAGATATATATATTATATATATATAATATATATATAGTATATATAGTATGTATAATATAATATATATATGTATATATAATATAGATATATATACACAACATTATATATGTGTATATAATACACTATATATATATAAATAACAAAAATATATTTTCTTCTTTTAAACGGTCGGTTAATGTCCTGAGCCACCGTGGTCAGAGCATGAGACCTGAATTTGTTAGTTTTCATGTTGTTGATGCTTTGGATGTGAGTACGTGGTAGGGGCCCCTTCACTTTCCATGGAGAGTGCGTGTTACTATTCGGAATCATTTCTCTCATTTTTATCCGGGCTTCGGGACCAGCAATGGAATTGGTTGGGGTTGGCACCAGTGGGCTATGTAGGCAATTGAGTGAAGTTCCTTCGCCAAGGGAACAATGCGCGGGCCGGTGACTCGAACCCTCGAACTCAGATTGGCCGTAGTGACAGTCTGAGCCGATGCTCTAACACTCGTCCACGAGCCTTGACGGATCATGGGCCTTCAATGATATAAACATATATATTATATTATATATATATATATATATATATATATATATATATAGATAGATATATCTATATATATTACACACACACAAACACACACACACACAACACAAACACATATATATATATATATATATATATATATATATCATCTATTATATATATATATATATTTTTCCCCCCCACCCCCCCCCCCAAAAACACACAACACACACCACACAAACCATATATATATATACATAATATATATTATATAATATATATATATAATATATCATATAATATATTTAATTTAAAATATATATATACATATATATACATATATATATAAATATATATTTTATATATAATATATATAGTATATATATATATTATATGTCTGTGTGTGTTTCTTTTACGTGTGTGTATGTGTAAGTGTGTGTGGTGTGTGAGTAGATGCTGAATGGACACTTGGTCTCCTCTCACGTACGTACATGAGGGTGTAAACAGGAAGTAGGTTAATGAAAACGGAAACCGCAATCGATTTACGTACAACCAATGACCGTAACCGCACGTGATTAAGTAATCAATGACCGTAACCGGAATCATTAATCATAGTTATGAGTTTAGCAACACACCAGACTACCTTCCGGTCGTCATGGCGCATCAAGCAGGAAAGTAGGCATAATTAAGTGATTATCATAATCAAGGAAATGATTAACTACTCAATGATATCTAACAGGGTGTCCCTCCCTCCTCTCTAATACAGGCGATGGACAGAACACCTCACCTTACGCATCACAACAGGTAATGAACGTGGAAAGTGATTAACGCAATCAATGACCGTAACCAGGAATCATAGTTAATGACCTCTAACACACACAAGTGATCACCCCTACTAATGAATGAGGCAATCAATTGATCCAACCCAATGCCCGGTGTCACAGTGACCCACCACCACCTCTTCCATACCCTCCCACCCCCACCCCGCAATCTTCATAATATTTAAAACTTGCCCAACTGGATTGAGAATGACCCTGTTACAGACGAATGATCATCCCTCCTATAATAAATCATTAAATGTCCCTCTAATGATGTCTAATTACACACACCTAAAGGGTTCCTCTCACCCTCCCCTCCCTCCTCTCCAAACACCAACCTCCTCCCTTCCTACCGCCCCTGCCCAACATTCCCCTTACCCAAAGCAATAATAGTGAAGAAAAAGAAAGCAAACAAACAAATAACAAGACCTACTTAAGGGATGATAATACAGTCCGCACTAAGTGCGAGTGATCACGCCTCCTAATGAATGATGCAATAATATCCAACCCAATGCCAGTGTCACTGATGACCCACCTCCTCATACCCCTCCTCCCCTCCACACCCAGTGCCCACGCAATATTCATCGGTTTGAACTTGTTACCCGGATCGAGAATTGACCCTTTACAGACGAGTGACCACCCCCTCTAATGGGAATGAAACTGTCAAATAACCCTAACGCCCCTCACCGTCCCCCCCATCAGGTCGGTTACAAACAGGTCTGTAATGACCAACAATTGATTATATAAGATATTCGCCGTGGACAGGGATAAGAATACAATTAACTGAAAAGGATTATAAAATCATTGTACAATATATACTTTATTTCTATTTTCCATCAACACACCATATTTTGCGGTCAATCCCTTATATGGTGTAAGCGATGTGGAAGGGAGGAAGAATCGTGCTTGCAACAATGTCTATAATGTTCACACAACCCCTCCTCTCATCTCCAAGCATATTCGGTTTTTGCTAAGAACATTATAAATGGTTTATTATGTGTGTGCTAACCGATTTCTCACTATTGGTGAATGATGAGAATATATGGATAGCTCATCTTCACCGGTGGCAGCTCTTGGATGTTTGATAGGGCACGTGTCAGACCATCTATGTAGCAATAAGTTAGGTAGCTGTCTGGAAGATAATTCTTTTGTCTCGATCGTATCCTCTCTCTAAAGGACAGTCGTCACCAGCGGATTACGGAACTTAACCCGTTTCTTAATCGCGGTGATATTCCAGGTGCGATCCGATTTATATTTGCTACGTGTAGGTGGTTCTTCCATTGAATATCTTCTTTTCTTCCTGGAGTATTGTCACTCACTGTTCACTCACCAAACGACTAAACAGGGCTTTAAATACCATTAGCGGCAATATTTAACTGATGGCAAAACTATTGATATGTTGGCCGGGACGGGAGGTGGCGGGTGGGAGCGGAGGGGCTATCTTTTAACATCGTTATACTAGCGTTCTACATCCCAGAGTACATCTTCATAATAAAAAGATAGTTTATTGAAAATGATCATGAAATCTTTTGTACTTATTATCGACTCTCAAGCTTACACAAACACACGTCTAAGACGCGATAACACAAATTAATCAGTCTTAAAATTTCTGTAAAATGTAAATGCGATTCCCACTAATTCATATGTTTGCACCTTCATGCTTAGAAAACTAAAATGTTACATTAATTAAGATTGAAAATAGGTCGCTGGTTTTATTCTATTTACAGAGCATTTATAGGGTTTTTAAGGTATCTACACCAGGTCAAAGACGGGTTTCCCCTGTATTTACGCCGGAACACCTAAACAACACTCTTCTTGCTCAGAGGTAATGATTGAAATAATCGTAAAGGATTATAATCAGGATCTCTATTTTTTTACAAATGCTAATATAACAAAAAGGGCAGACCTAATAAGAATAATTCAAAGAAATTACTAATTTAGCAGAAACGACTGATATAAGCCTGCGACTCCCCTCTCATATTTTAACGTGTTATTACTAGCCGTTCGTACATCAAAGCATCTCATAATAAAAATATAGTTTACTGGAAAAGGATCATGACATTCTTGTTGTACTTTACTAGACTCCTAGGCTTACACAAACATACGCCTAAGAGCGATAAACAAATAAAGCTTAAATATCGGTGTAAATGTAAATGCGATAACCAATATTCATCCGTTTGCATGCATTATTATAAAACTAAAAGGTAATTACCTAATAGATTGATTTACGATGGTTGTATTCTATTTAGAGAGCATTAATAGGTCGTTTTTCAAAGGTATCTACACTCAGGTTCAAAGACGGTTCCCCCTCGTATTACGCCTGAACACCAATTATCTACCAACTGGCGTCACTACTTGCCCATATGTATAACTATTGTTTGAACTTGTAATGACTTGATAAATGACCGTGTTACAGACGAGTGATCACCAATCATAACCAAAACAAATAACCGCACAAGGGAAAGAACCCAACCTGCAGGACGGATAGAAGTCAGGCAGGTAATGACCAAATTAAAGGGTGTTGACCCGAGAACAGGTGATCCTTCCTTCCCTTCATACCGCCCCTATCACACATCCTCCGTATAAAAATTACATATTACCTTGTATATAAGTGGAAATAAATAAATACCTAAAACTGTTAACATCTTTGTCCAGAAATATGTTCATTGATTAATTTAAAAGTATATGCCCACGCCTACGCCAAAAAGACCATTACAGCGATTGCATGTGGGCTTAAAATTTTAAAAAATTACTGAAATATCTAAAGATCTATCAGGAAAATAAAATTCTTACATGAAAAATAAATAAATAATAATAAATATTATTGAAAAGCAAAACATAAATATTGTGCTTTTTAAAAGTATAACAGTATTAAAATTATATTTTGTTAAAAATATTAGGTTCTTTTCGGAAAACGTTTGCTCCGCAGATTATAAAGGTTTTATCAATTGTTCGTGTATTGGACAAAAGCCCACAGACAAATTAGCCCTAAAGAAGGGATTTTGACCGTGGGGATTTGCTCGACATCGATGTTTGTTGGATTAAACCGATATACCCTTCTTATAATATAAATGCAAGGTATCAACTTATTTGCGAGACATTATTATTTACTAAATCTTGTATGTAATCTTTCAAACAGCTAAACTACCTATGTCATCGCACCCCCCCCCCCTACGTCGGTTAACCTATTCAGAGCACGATATATTAATGTAAAACTGGACCGCAGTTAGACAGGGGAGAATTGTAACCCGCATACTACGCACGCTCCTGCGGGGCCAACTTACTGCACGCCCGGGCATCAACGCGCACGCGGCGGAGGCGGCGGACCCGGCGTGGGTTTTGCGACAGAGGGTACGTCAGGGTTTGATCGGAGACAGCGATGGTTTTGCGGTCGGAGGTGGCGGACAGTTTGCAGCGGGAGAGAGAACGTACAAGAATACTCGAATGTACTTTTTTTTTGCACGGAACTATGCTGCTATTGTATACTGCGGACTATTATCATACTCAAATATATGGACCGACGAAGGACGGCTGTGATGGGACCTGGTGGTTTATCTGTGTATGGTTACAGAACGAGATTTAGGGTAAATGTATTTTCAGACAGGCTCAGTTCTTTTTTGTATATAAAACTAATTATATATTATATTATATATTCATACTTAAATTGTGGCAAGCAAGGTATATTGGTATAATTTATGGAATATCTGCATTGTAAACAAAGGAAATTGAGAAATTTCAGGTCATATAAGACAGAAACGTATGTAGTATATTCTTAAAAAACCTCACTTAAATTGTTCATGCAAAGTAGGCGACGTCTCCTTTTGCTTGTTTACTGTCACCGTCTACATGCCCACAAACCACGACCGATGCAAAACCATCGCCGGGTCCGCCGCCTCCGCCGCCGCCGCAAAAAACCGTTCCGCCGACGCGTGCGCGTTTCCTTGCCCGGGCGCTGCAGTAGCTTGGCGAAGGCGCGTTATATATTATATATATATATATATATATATATGATATACTATATATATATATATATATATAGATACTATTGAGGAGGGAGGAATGAGAGAGAGAGGGAGAAAGAAGAGGAAAGGAGAGAAATAAAAGAGAGAGAAGAGAGAGATAAAGATAGCTAGTAGGAGAGAGTGAGAGGGAGGATACAGAGTTGAGAGTGGATAGAGAGTGAGAGTAGTAGAGTGATGTGAGTGAGTGAGAGTAGAGAGAGATGAGGAGAGAGAGATGAAAGAGATAGATAGAGAGTGAGTGAGATAGTAGAGTGAGTTGAGAGAGGGGGAAAAAAAAAAGGATGAGAGAGAGAGAGAGGGAGAAAGAAAGAGGGAAAGGGAGTGATTAGAATGGAGAGTGAGAGAGAGAGAGAGAGCAAGAAAGAGAAAGAGAGAGAGAGAGAGAGAGAGGGAAGATGGAGAGAGAGAAAGAGGAGATAGATAGATAGAAGAGAGAGCGAGAGAAAGAGAGAGAAAGTAATAGAGAGAGAAAAGTTGAGAGAGGGAAGGGAGAGAGAAGGAACGAGTGACTGAGAGAGAGATAGAGAGAGAGGAGTACAGAAGTAAGACGTGACAGAGAGTGCGAGTGTAGAGTGAGAGTAAGAGTGAGAGAGAAAGGAGAGAGGGAGAGGCATGAGAGAGAGAGAATGAAAGAGAGATATAGAAAGAGTGGGAGAAAGGAGTGAAAGAGATGAGAGAGAGTTTGAGAGCCAGAGAGAAGAAATTGAAAAAGGATGTGAGAGTAGAAAGAGTGAAGGAGACGGAGTTAAAGAGTGAGAGAAAGGGAGGGGAAGGGAGGAGAAGAGCAAAGAGAAACGAAAATGGAATAGATAGATAAATGATTGATAAATAAGTGAAAGAAAGCGGGGTAAGCGAAAATATGATGATTTGAAAGGAAATGCATGACGATGATGATGGTGATTGGAAGATGACACAGAATGATGAAAAGTAAGGTAAGAGAAGGTAAGATGAGGAAAAGTCATAATGACGATTAAGATGATGATGATGAAAGCGATACATCACAAGAATTAATGACAATATTAGCATAACTAGAGAATTTAGATTGAATTAGTTATGCATTATAGCATCATTGATAATGTAGAAAAGATAAATTGGGGGGGGATAATAAAACGTTTAGACTAGAACAGTACGGATACTGATATTAGTATGATGAAATGATAAATACAGCGGGGAGTCGTTATGTAACAACTAATAATCTATGCGAAAATTACCCAAAAAACCAAAATGGCTGCTCTCACGGGAGTTTCGTCAACTTGCTTTCACACACAGTAGACTTTATTTTTTTCTTTATGGTTAGTATTAATTCACCTGAAATGGACAGACATGCAGATTATTGACAAAAACGAGCTTCCGAAGTTAAAATGAATAATGCGAGCCCTGAGGATGAACAGATGACTCGAAAGTGTGTTTAGAGCGAGATAGATGACCGCGGGACTTGCATTTCTTGCTGCGTGCTTATCTCATTATGATTATCGTTGCTGCCTTATATATTGCCTTCATCATCATTTCACTTATCATCATTATTATCCTAATCATCATCAAAATTTATCACAATCATCAGCATTATATCAACATCATATCATTATCATCAACATATCTTCCGTATTATCGTCATCACCACAGAGAGAGAGAGAAACAGAGAGAGTTAGAGAGAGAGGAGAGAGACCGAGAGAGAAGAGAGTTAGACGGTATATTCGTTTAGAGAGAGAAGAGAGAGCGAGAGAGAGAGTTAAGGAGTAAATAAGAGAGAGAGAGAGTAGAAAAAGTGGAAGAAGAAGGAAGCAGCAACTTGCCCCGAGTGCAGAGCGAGCGAGCGCCAGGTCCGACCGGCGGCGCAGACAGCGTCGGCGCCAGAGAAGCACTGCGATGCAGAGGCCGAAATTATATCACGCAATTATTTCATATCTTCGAGCAGAGATTATAGCCTTTTTTTTGGACCGAATGCTTTTCATAGTATGTGATGATGAGCTATGTAAGTGACAATGGTGATGTATGATGGTGGTAAGTGAAAATGAGTGATGATGATGATTAGGTGATGGATGGAATAAGAGTGATAGTGCTGATTAATGATGGTATGATGATCAGTGTGTTGTAGGCGACAATGATGATGATTATGGTGATGATGATGAGGAATAGAGTGAGTGAATGATTATGATGGTGTGATGATGGGCTGTAAGTGACAATGATATGATTATGGTGATGATGATGATGGAAATAGGAGTGTAGTGATGATTATGAGGGTGAAGATGGAGGTGTGGTAATGGGGGATAGTGCAGAGATGGTGATGATGACATGAAATGGTGAAGGTGATTATGATACTGAAGTTGGTAGTGGAATATTGTTACTGAGATAGGGTGATGGAAATGTGGCTGATGGTGAGTATGGTTAGTAATGATGGTGTTTAGATGATGGTGATGACGGTGAGATAATGACAGCTCAATCTAATCAGGTGATTATAATGGATGACGATGATGGTGAGGACGAGGGTGATGAGGATGATAGTAATTATGTTCTGATGATGATGATGGATAGCAATGTTAGTGCTGGTTGCTGATAATTTATGACGATAATGATGAAAGGAAAATGAGGAGGATGGTGATTGATTGAGGAATGAGGATGAGGATGGTGATAATAGTTGAAGAGAAAATCATCACGTAATATGACGCAACCAAAGAGACGCGGCAGTCAGTCATTAAAATGCAAAGTACCGTGCCCTACAGCATCGCATTATGATATTATACTTTCCAAGGAGCATGTCACATGTTAATGATTGCGCTATTATTGTCTTTTATCAGCCAGAAGAAAAAGCTTACTCGCTGGTTCAATAGATTCTGAAAACTCGATTAAAATCCAAAGAATTTAAAAGCAAAAAAACGTAGTCGACGGTCTGGTGTCAAACAAGCGAACGAAAATGCCAGAGGCAGCAGGCGCCATTTTGTTTTTGCTGCGATTGGTAAAATAATGTGAAAATGATAATAATACAATAATGATAATGGTAAAAAAGGTAAATTAAAAAAAAAAAAATGATACAATAACAATTGCTAATAATGATATTAATGCTATAATGATGATGGCAATAATAATAATGATAATAATAGTGATAAGGATAATGATAGTAATAACTTAATAGTATAAACTAACAAACAGTGATAAACAACCCTTCCACCCCACCTAAAACAGTGATAATGATATTGATAATTAGAATCAATGATATTAGTAATCTTTATAATGTAATGATAAATTCTAATAACACAAATAATAATAACGATTAATAGTAATGATAATAACAATCATAAGATAATAGTATAATAATAATAACAAAAATATAATAATGATAACAATAATGATGAGAATGATAAAAAATTATAATAATAGTGAAAGTAATAATAATATAATGAAAGGAATAACAACAACAACCAACAATAAGAATAAGAATAACAATGGATACGATAATAATAATTAATCGATAATAAAACAATGATAATAATAATAATAATAATAATAATGCTTATAATAATGAATTAGAATGTATAATCATAAATGATAATTCTAATAACACAATAATGATAACGATAATAGTAATGATAATAACAATGATAATGATAATAGTAATAATAATTAATAACACAACACAATAATGATAACACTAATGGTGAGAATGAATTGATAAAATTTAAGATATAGCCGAACGTACTAATAATAGTAATGAAATTAATAACCAATAATGAATAATAATAATAATAATAATAATAATAATAATAATAATAATAACAATAATAATAAATAATGATAATAATAATATATAATAATGATAAAAATAATAACGAAAACAAGAATATGAAATATAATAATAAGACAATAAGGAAAAGCATTTTACAACAATTAATAATTCATTGGCGAAACGCTGTCTAGCTTTAGTAAATTTTGCGGGAGGATGAAAGTTAATCAAATATTTCGATTTTCGTAGATTGTAATTAGATGACATCGAGGGAAAAGAGAGAGGGAGAGAGAGGGGAGAGAGAGAGAGAGGGACGAGAAAGAGAGAGAGAGCGAGAAAGAGAGAGAGGCGAGAGAGAGAGAGGGAGAGAAAGAAAGAGAGGAGAGAGAGAGAGAAGAAGCGAATTAGAAAAAGAGAGAGATAGAGCTAGGTGATATATATAAAAATTACAGCTCAAACAACACACACACACACATATATTATAAATGAATAAATATATAATATATAATATAATATATATATATATATATATATCTATATATATATAGCTTTCGCTCTATCAGACTCTCAATGAGTCTCTCTCTCTCTCTCTCATCTCTCTCTCTCTCTCACTCTGCTCAGTCTTCCGTCTCTCACTCTGTCTCAGTTAGTCCTGTCTGTCTGTCGGTCTGTCGTCTGTCTGCCTGTCTGTCTGTCTGTCTAGTCTCTCTCTCTCTCTATCTTCTCTCCGTCTCTATCTCTGTCAGTCTCTCTCTCTCCTCTCTCTCTCTGTCTCTGTCTCTCTCTCCCTCTCTTTCTCTCACTCCCTCTCTCTCTCTCTCTCTCTCTCTCTCTCTTTTCTCTCTCTCTCACTCTCCTCACTCTGTCCAGTCTCTCTCTCTCACTCATGTCACAGTCTGTCTTCTGCCTGTCTGTCTGTCTGTCTGTCTGTCTGTCTGTATGTCTCTCCCACCTCTCTCTCTCTCTCTCACTTGACTCTCTCTCTCTCTCTCTCTCTCTCTCTACTCTCCTCCCCTACTCTTTTCTTCACCCATCACTCCACCTCTCTTCCCTCTCACCCTCTCTTCTCTCTCCTCTCTCTCTCTCTCTCTCTCTCTCTCTCTTTCTCTCACTCCATCACTCCACCCTCTCTCTCTCTTCTCTCTCTCTCTCTCTCTCTCTCTCTCTCTCTCTCTCTCTCTCTCTCTCGCTCCCCCCTCCCCCCCTCTCTCACTCTTACTCTTTATATATATATATACAAATACAAATTAATTTGTATATGTATTTATATATATACATATATCTATATACATACATATAGAAAATAAATAGATATATAGATAGCATAAATAAATAGAGGTTTTATGTATGTATGTATGATCTATAGTACTATATATACAATATTTTATATATACATATATTATATGTAGTAGATAGATAGATGAATAGATAGACATATAAATAGGACAGATAGATATAGATATATAATGCACACACTATACTAGCATAGTATATAGATATATAATATATATACATATATTATATTATAGATATATATATATATATATATATATATATATATATGCGTGCGTGTAGCAACTATCGCGGCATTACACTGCTCAGCAATACCAGGAAGGTTCTCGCCCACATCTTCTAAACGCTATCCCCGCAACCACAACTGAGGATCAGAGAACGGAGCAGTCTGGATTTACTCCTGGCAAGTCCACATATAGGACCGTATACTAGCGTTTCGAGTAATGGTGGAACGCAGTCGTGAGTTCGGTCGCGTGGTTGCTCGCAGGCCTACATCGACTCAAGAAGGCGTTTGAACTCGGTGCATCGGGAATCGTTATGCGAGATTCCTGAGGTCAGGGGAAATTCCGACAAAGATTATTGGCCTGATAGCAAGCCTCATATGTAAATGAAAGTGCTGTAAAGTGTGGTATGTCGAACTCTTCCGGTTATTATTGAAGCGGGTGAGGCAAGGTGTGTCCTTGCCACCAACACTTTTCAACACTTGTATGGATGGTAATGGGCAGAGCTACTAGCAAAGGTCAGTGCGGAGCAACAATAGGCAATATAAGGCTCAGACTTGACTTGCCGACGATGTTACCATCCTTGGAGTCAATTGGGGCGTGTTCTTGATGAATTTAGCAATGAGTTGAAGTCCTTAGGCTAGAGGTCTCCTGGGACCAAGACCAAGATTCAGGACTTTGGGGGCCTGTTAGGGGAACCCGTTCAGTCGATCCAGGCTGCGACGAGATGTTGAAGTTACAGAAAGTTTTAATACATTGGTAGCGTAGTCCATATCTCTGGGATTGTCAGCACAGGAAGTCAGTAGAGGATTGCTTTGGCAACAGGAGCATGAACGCGTCAACAAGACCGTTTGGAGGATGTCGGTACCTATGCAGACGGACAACTGCGTGTCTTCAAGCCTGATACTTCCAGTTTTACTATATGGAAGCGAAACCTTGTGGACGCTCATCCAGTGCTTGGAGTCTCGCCTTGATGCCTTTTGTCAACAGTCCCTTCGCCGCCGGATCGGGGATACAGTTGCATGGACAAAGGTCCACTGCGGTTACACGTGAGACTGGCATGGGACCTCGTTTACTTGCATAACGGGATCGCCAACTCAGGACTATATGGGCCACCTAGCTGGCCTCCCTATTGACGACCATGTCCATTCAGGTTGCCTCTGCGAGACAACCCTGGGTGGAGGAACCTGTGGGACGTCCTAGGATCATGGCTGGAAGCTCGACGAACCTGTCGCGAGGAATAGAGATGGGCCGTGTGCATGCCTGGAAGAACTCGCCCGAGGATCCTAGTGGCGGGAAGCGAAGGTGGAGCGGCCATGCGCCCCCGTCGGAGTTAGCCCTGAAGATGATGATGATTCTATATGTATATATCTATGTATATATATAATAACATCTATACATGCTATTCACAATATATATATGTATATATGCAATATATATGTATTATTATATACATATATATTAAAATATGCATATTATATAAAGATACATATATTATACATATATCTGTAGGTCGCGGTGGCCGAAGTGGTTAGCGCATCGGACTCAAGACTGTCACGATGGCCATCTGAAGTTCGAGGTTTTCGAGCACAGGCGGCGCTGTTGTTCCCTGGGCAATGAACTTCACCTCGATTGCTACTAGCATGGGGTGACGCAGCAAGCCAAGTCAGTGAGGTCGGCAGAACGGGTAAATAGAGATGATAACTCGATTAAACAAACACCGGGGGGAAGGCAACGCAAACCACCGCCTCATAAATTGCCAAGGAAAATCATGGAAATCCATGATCGCAACGTCCTGTGGACAGGGCACTTCAAAAAAAAAAAAAAAAAAAAACAAACTCTACATAAAAAATACATATAGATGACAAATAGGTAGATAGATAGAGAGGTAGACAGTATAAGATATCTATGTATATATCTTAAAATATTAGATAGTATCTATATATGCACAGACATATATATATATATCTATAGATCATATAGTAGATAGATAGATAATAGCTAGATAGACAGAAAAATAGATAGACAGAGAGAGTGAAGAGATAGACTAATAAAAATATATACAGGAAAACACATGCACCACATTATATATATATATATAATATAGATATAATATATATATATATATATATTATATATATACCTACCACACACAAACACAAACATAAAATGTATGTATGTATGTATGCATATATATATATATACACATATATATCTAGAAATATATGTATATATATATATATATATATATATATATATTATATAGATCTATAATATCTAAATATATATATATGGCGGCGTGTTGTGGGTGGTTGTGTGTGTGGTGTTTCTGGGTGTGTATGGGTTGTGTGTGTGTGTGTGTGTCGTCCATGCGTGTGTGTGTTGTGCGGTGTGTGTGTGTGTGTGTATGTTTTGTCATATATATTTATATATATGTATTATAGTTATATATCTTATTCCATCTTATTTATTTATATCTCTTTATTTTTATATACATTCACGTATACACCCACACACACACATATATATATATACATATTTATAGAAATAGTACATATATATATATATATAAATAGAACATATAGTTTATATATATACATATAGTAAAGTAGATATATACATACATACACACACACACGCATTATAACGCAACACACATGTAGATATATCTGTGTCGCATGTGTGGTGTGTGTGTGTGTACATGCACACATACACAAATAACACACAAAATTTACACATACATACAGGCATGCACGTACCACACTGTAGCATACCACCCACACTACACACACACAGATACCACACAGATAAACTACACTCACACACACACACATACATATGCACACCACACACACCACACACGCACTCACACCACCACACTCACACACACACCACTCACAAACCCATACATTATATGCCACGCACACACACACAAACACTACATCTATGCACATACACACACAAACCCACCCCTCTGTAATACCTATTTCACATATGGGCCTATTCACTCACACCAAATATCCCCAGAGATGACCTCACTAATGGATCTTGAGGGTTTCGTACAACCCATATAGTACAGTACTCCGTTGGGGCCACTTGTAGCAGGAAACATTCCATCACTCTACTATTGCCATCCATATGACAACTGTTAACTTATTATATATATTTAATACAATAACACTAGCCTCTACCTACAATACCTTTGCGAGGACATGAAACGGACGGACTTCGCAGGCCTTCCGACTCGCGACGCCAGTTCCCGTGTAAACGATTCACATCCTGTCCTCCATACTTCTGAGTACACTCGCAACCCTTTGAGTTTCCTAGTTTCAATCTGTATAAAAGAGGTCGCCGCGAGCGACAGACGACAGCCTACAGCACGCTGACCGGACTGGAATTCTGTCCGTCAGTTTACCATCCTTCATTCCAATATCTATATACAAACAAGCAAGGAGGTCTGGTCACCTTTAAAAAAAACGTCCCAAGATTCCGCAAATTGCTAGACGCGACCTGGTCTAAACTCTACCGCTCATCGGCCATCGTTACACACATATAAATAATCCACATAAAAAATTAAGTATTAAATAATAAAATAAATAATACATAACATAACATAAATTTTCACTAAAAAACCAAAAACAAATAAAAACCACTACAACAATAATTAGTAACATATTAAATAATTATGATATAATAATTAAAATATAATTTGATATATAATATGATAATATATAATATATGCATATTAATATAAATATATATATACTATATATACATATCATATACATTAAATACTATAAATATTACCAAATGCAGAACTACATGTAATCTAAATGAAGATATTTTAATACTATATATAATATATTTATATAATTATAGTAATGTATAAATATTTACCATGATACAATATAATTACATATATTAGTTATATTACATCTATTCAATATTATTATTTATGCATATATCTGTATTATATATATAATATATAATGATATATAATATATATATTATCATAATAAGTAAATAAAATGACTATTTCATAATAATTGATATGTAATCATAATATATATAATATGTTTATATTATGTAATTTATATATATATACATATAATATCTTTGATATTACTAATATAAATAATATAATAAAACGACAATAAAATATTAAAATATTAAATATATATATTGTTACGCCGGCCGCCTCGTCTTCTCTGCCACCAACACAAGGCAGGCTAGGCAGACGGCGTGTTATATAAAGGGTCGTGAACACTGAACAGCTCCAAGAGGCACCGAGCACCACAGCGTCCCAGAACACCAGAGGGGAAATGCCAAGTGGCGAGGCAGGGCACGAAATAAACACAAAATGACAGTCTTCCTTTATTTACACAAGTTATTTACCCGTACACTTTTCTATAGGCACAATACAGGGGGAAACCAGCAGTCACACTGCACGATACAGCTTATAACAGGGCAACACAAGTTTATCAGGTCACAATGGCACACACGAGGTCTTCACAGGAGCAGCACCCAACTGCGTCTCCGGCTTGTTCCTCGCTCCTCGCTCACAGCCAGCTGCGTCATGTTTGCCCAGGTCCCTTCATGTTACACATGCCAGGTCATCCTTTTCATGTTAACACATGTTTCGCACAGAGACAAAGACCCACTGGCGTAGCACTATCCCCCCTATCAAGAGAACCCGTCGCCTGACTCCCAAACTGAAACAACTACAGAAAATTAATAAAATAGTCCTCAGGAACAAACAAAATTCTTTCAAACAAATTTAACCGTAATTGAAAATCAGTTCTCAGAAACACAAAAATCTTTCATCCAGCGCGGCTTTCTTCGCTCTCGCTGGGGTCGCTCTGGAGGAGGTGTGGGCGGCGGTAGATTGGCAGTGGCACCCAGAGGGGTATCTCCTGCCCCAAGACCTGGCTCATGGTCACCATTGACGTCTGTTGCATCGCCCTCACCGTCCAAATGCTCGTCCTCATCTCGGTCAGCGTCTGCCACGTCCTCATCGCCGCTACTGGGGCTAACGTCATCTTCTTTTTCACCATGGCCCCAGGAGTAGCTTCCTGGCCCATGGTAACGCCACAGCCGGTGCGCCAAGTCCTCGAGGAAGTCAGGCAACGGCCCCACACCAACCAACTCCTTGCTCCCCGCGACTCTTCTGGTACCCTTCCTCGAAAGTGCACAAGCTTTGTACCACTGGCACCTTCTGCCTGGTCAAAGGTTGCCACCAACTGTAACTAACCCATCCCCTGCGTCTAAAAGGCTCCCCGAACCCTACGCCATCAGCCACCGTTTGATGGGTCCGAGCCCCGATTCAACACTTCTGCATAAGGATTGATCGTCGCGGGCAAGGTCTGCACACCTAACACTCTTCACAGCCAACCTCCAGTCAAGGCACACTTACACCTCACTCTGCGTCAGGTAGTCAGCCCAGGTAACAGCTCTTCCTGGCCAAGTACACAGGCCGCCACGCACCGTGCTGCCACCCAATAACGGCATCCCTGCCCTGAGCTGCCAACCCCATATGACACCCCACTGCCCTTGAGCTGCATCGAAGTCGCATAGTGCCAACATCTCAGGGCCTGGGTTCTCAGCCCAATAGGCGCTAGGGTCTTCTCAGCCCAGTGTCGCGGCATGGCTTCCCATCTTGAGCCCTCCACCTGCATCGTGCTGGTTCGCGGCAGCTACCCAAGGGGGCCCGGGAACGGGACGGCGGGTTTCGGCCCCCTCTCCAGCCTTTCCAGCTTTCCCCTGTACCCCTTATGCTTAGGACATGCACTCGGATGGTGACCATACCTGCCACAGTCCTTGCAGCACTGCTGGAAGGCATCAGAATCCGTCCGGTTGAGAGGACGTGTTCTCCGCTCCCTCCGACACCGACTACGTCTGTGCCCTACCTCTCCGCAGCCCCAACACAAGCCTTGGAAAATCTCGGGCTCACCTTCCTCAATGCTACCTTCTCCACTTTAGCCTTCCGGCCCCGGAGGTCATGGCGGGGCTGAGCAGCTGGCCCTAGGCCACTGGTTGCCTTCAGGAAGGCCTCGAACTCCAAGGCCCTCGCCAGCGCCACCTGCAGGTCCTCAGGGTGTGCCTGCTTGACGTAGATTTGCAGCTGCTGGTCCTGCAAAGCGTCAACAAAGAAATCGCGGGCCAGGACCACGATCATCTCTTCCGCAGCCGCAGGGTACGACCTCCTTACCAGCGCCTCCACATCCTGCGCCAGCTGGGACAGTTGTCTCGCCACGCTCACGAGTCCGCTTCTTCAAGTGGGCCCGATATACCTCGGCCTGGTGGGGGTGCCCGAAACGGCGTTTCAAAGCCTCTGCCACGCTGGTGTAAGAGGCATGTTGGGATGCGGCAGATGCCCCAACACATCCACCGCGGGGCCCCTTAGCGCTGTACCAGCTGCAGGGCCTTCTCTTCCTGGCTCCAGCCCTGGGCAGATGCCAGCATTTCAAATTGGGCGACATATGCCTCCCAGGCACCTTCCGTCGTACTCAGCTGGCTTACGCCTCACAGAATGTCTGGAGGCCGAGGGGCTGCAGGGTGGAGAACGCAGTGCCGTGAACTAACACCCTGGGGGGGAGGAAGGGGGTGAGGGAGGCAACGAGGCCGGTTGACCGGGTTTGAGTTTGCGCCACCTATACCCAAGGGAGCGGTTCCGATGGGTCCCCAGCCTTCTGCAGCGACCACTGGCTCGACACAATGCTGCGAGGCCCGGGGGTTTCCTGCACGGACCCAGGCAGACCCAGTAAATCTGACACTTGGCATCTGTTGCCAGAACCTCGTCTGCCTTCTCTGCTTGCAACGTTTCTACCTCGTGACGCCGCCTTTCCTTCACTTCTCCC
>NW_023648837.1:0-6645 GCF_015228065.2 Penaeus monodon | reverse complement strand
ATTAAACCGAATAAAAATTTCCCCAACATATTTAAATACGGGTATCCTGAATTATTTAGAACCCCTTAAGCGTAATTTTTTTTACCTGTCCAAAAAGTGCCCTTAGTGCCTTCGGCCCCAAAGGGGTTGGGGCCCCTTGGGGGGGGGACATTGGGTTTTTTTTTTTGTTGACAAAAAAAATTTTCGGTTTTGGGTTATATCTTCCAAAATTTTGGGCTGTTTAAAAAACCTTACATTTACAATTTAATTGAAACCTTTTATTAAAATTTTTTAAAATATTATTTAAAATACTAAAGGCAAATGTTTTGGAAATTGTTTTTTTCAAAAAATTAAAAAGGATTTAAATTGGAAAAATTTTTAAAAGGCTTTTGGCAAATATTACTTTTAAATATAAAAATTATATATTATATATTTATATATATATATTATTATATATATTATAATATAAAATATTAAAATTATATTATATTATATATAATTTATTTTAATAATTGTAATAATTTTTAAAATAAATTTAATAATAAATTTTAAAATATTATAATATTAATTATATATTAATATAAATTTAATATAAAATTTATTATATAATATATTATATATATATATAATTAAATAATAATATATAATATTTTGTATTGTGTGTGTGGTTTGTGGGTGTGTGGGTTTTGGTGTGGTTGTGGGGGTTTTGAGTGTAATAATATATTATATAATTATATATTATAATATATAATATAATAAAATATATAATAAATATTAATTTATATTTATTAATTATATAATATAATATTTATTATATATATAATTATTTATATAAATATTATATATATATATTATTGTGAAATTTATATAATATTTAATAATTTTAATTAAATTTATAATATTTTATATTATATATAATATTTAATAATTAATTATATTATATAATTAATATAAAAAATTTATTAATGGCATTTTAGTTTTTTACAATTAGAAACAAAAACCCCAAACCCCCCAAAAATTATTTATAATATATTATAATAATTTTATATAATAATTATATTATTAATTTTAAAAATTTAAAATAATAAAATTTAATATAATATTAAATATTAGTTTTTGAAATAATATGAAAATATTAAGGGGAATATAATATTTATTAAATATTTTTATATATAAATAATTATTAAATATATATAATAATATATTTAATAATATATATAAATTATTTAAAATAATTTATTTTAATATATTATAAATTATTATATAAAAAATTTTATATATATATATTTTAATTTATTTTATTAAATCATTTATTAAAATTTATATATAATATATATATAAAAATTTAATTAATAAATATATATTAAAATTTAATAATTATGTAATTATATTATAATATATATAATATATATATATTTTATATATATATTTTAAATATAGTATATATATTATTTATTATTTTGTTTTGGGTGGGTTTTGGGGGTGTTGGTTGGGGGGGTTGGGTTGTGTGGTGGTGTGTGGTGTTGTTGGTGTGTTGGGGTGGGTCATTATTATATTAATTTTTTTAATATATATATTATTAATTTATAATATATAATATATATTTATATATTTTTACTTTTATAATGGCCCATACATATTTATTTTATATTTTTACTTTTATATGTGTAAAACATATTGCTTAATATTAGTTTTATTAATAAATTTTTATTTTATGTTATTAATATGATTAAAAAGGGAAATAAAAAAATATTTGGGTTGGTACGCACGCACGGGGGGCATACAACCACACCAAAACGCCCAAAAAAAAACCCAATAATGCTTTTATTATTATTATATAGATAAAAAAATGCTTTAATGTTTATATAAGATTTAAAAAAAAAATTAAAAAAATATTGGTGGCGTACCGCCAACGCACGCGCGGCATACACCAAAACACCACACGCACACAAAAAACCCCCCCAACAAAAAAAAAAAACCCAGGGAAACCCCCCAAAAAACCCCTTTTAAAAAAAAAAACCCCCCCCCCAAAAAAGAGGGGGGATTAAAGGGCCGTAAATACCATTTTACTCCATTTTTTAAAATCCATACAAAAATTCCCAAAACAAATTTGTTAAAATTTTTTTTATTTGGGTCGGTTTCCCCAAAAAATTTTAAAGGGGAATTTAAAAAATTTTTTTTATTTCACAAAAAAACCCAAAAAAAACGCCTTAAAAAAAAAACAACTAAAAAAAAATTACCCAAAGCCCCCAAAAAAAAAACAACCAAGGGGGGGGCAGACACTTGGGAATAACAAGTTTGGAATGAAATTTTAAAAAAAAATTAAAACAAATAAATTTTTTATTTTTTTAGTTTTTCCAAAAAAAGGGTTTAGACCTTTGCATTAATTTTAATATTTATTTGTTAAAAAATTTAATTTCAAGGGAAAAAAGGGAAATATTGGGGAAAAAAAAAAAAATTTTATTTTAAATTTTTTTGCACCCTTTATTTCGTATTACTTTTCCCCAAATAGGTTTTCCTGTAAAGTTTTTGTGAAATTTTCTGAAAAAAAACTGAAAATTTTTCCGGGTAAAATCACGGGGGAAAATTTTATTTTTGTTTTTTAGTTTTAAAAATATATCAAAAAAAAAAAAATCAAAGTTTTAAACCCCATTCCTTTTACACCGAAATTTTTTTTGTGGGGGAAAAAGAAAAATTTTTTCCCAAAAAGGTTAAAAAAAATGATTTTTTAAAAGATATTCAACCCCACCGAAAAAAAACCCCCAATTAAAAATGAATTTTGGGGGGACCCCCGGGGAAAATTTTTTCCCAGGGCTTTTTTCAGAAAAAAAACCCCGTTTTAAAAACCCCCCTTCTTTTTCCCCCCGATGGCCTAAAAGCTGGGGTCTAAAAGGCAAAGTAAAAAATTTAGTTTTTGCGGGGCATTTCGTTTGGGCAGATTCCCCTGAAAGGGGAAAAATCCGTAAACAGTGGCGTTTTTTTTACAACGGGTTTTCCAAAAAAAAACTTTTTTTCAAAAAAAAAAAAAAACCCCCCCGGGTTTTTTTGCCCAACCCAAAAAAGGGGCCCCCCCCCTTGGGGGATTTAACTGTAAAAAAAAAAAACCCATAAACCCAAAAAAAACCTTTGGCCGGGGGCCCGTTTTTTTGCTAGGGCTGTTGGGGGGGTTGCTTTCCCCTTTTGGGATGTTTTTAAAATAAAATCCAATTTTTTAAAAACGCGGGGCTTTTTTTAAAATAGTTTTTTTTTTGGAAAAAAAAAATTTTCCCGGGGGAGCAAAAAGGGGGGAAAAAAAAGGTTGCACAGGGGGGGGGGGGGCCCCGGGGGGGGGAAACCATTAGGGTTTTTCCCGGAACCCCTTTTTCAGGGGTTTTTGTTTGCAGGCAGGGAAAAAAAATTTGGGGGCCCCAAAAAACCGCAAGGGGGAAAAATTTTTCAAAAATTTTTCCGGGGGTTTTCCCCCCCAAAACTTTCTTTTGCTAAAGGGGGGGATACCACCATGTTAACCTTTAAAAGAAAATTAAAATTTTATTTTTTTTTTATAAATATTGCCCATAAAATGGGGGGGTGGGAAAACAGGCAGAAATGTACCGTTTTTTTTTTAAAAGCCTTTGGGGAGAAATTTTTTTTTCCCGGGGGTTTTTTTTCCAGTAAAAAAAATTGACAAAAGATATTATAAAAAAAAAATTTTCCCATATAAGGTAATTTTTTAGTTTTTATGCGGCAAATAGGGGAAAAAGAATTAAATTTAAATCAGCTTTTTTTTTAAAAAAAAATTTTTATTGGGGGGGGTTGCATTTTAGCCCAGGGGGGGCCCCATGCCCTATTTTTGCGATTTTTAGTTTTGGGTTTTTTTTTTAACTTTAAAAGGGGGGCCAAAAAAAATTTTTTAACTTGATTCCCCCCAAAAAAATTTTGGGCAAAAGTAAACCCTATTACCCCCGGGGGTTTTTTTTTCCCATTTTTTTTTGATTTGCAGAAAAAGGGGGGAATTTTTGGGTTTTTAAATTTCCCATTAGTTTTTTAAAACTTTTTTTTTAAAAAAAAACGGGGTTTTTATGTAAAACAAAAAATTTAAAAAAAAAAAAAAAAAACAAATTTTTTTTAATAGTTCAGAAAAAAAATTGGGGCCATTTTTTTTTTTAAAATTTCCCTTCGCAAAAAACCCTTTTATCCCAATAAATTAGTATGCACATGAAAAAGGAAAAACCAACCCTTTCCCCCACTTTTTTCCCCGCAAAAAAAAAGTCGGGTTTGCCTTTTGTTGGAGTAATTTTTCTGTGCAAAACCCCCAAAAAAAATTTTTGAAAAAATTTTGGGGGAAAAATAAAAAAAATTTTTTTTTTTAAAAGTTTTTTTTTTAACCCCCTTTTTTTCATTTTAATTTTACCAAAATAAACTTTTTTTTTTTTTAAAATATTTCTGGCCCTGATTAGGGGAAAATGTTATGCCTTTTTTGAAAAAAGGGGCCTTTTTTCAATTTTTTTTCAAAAAAAAAAAATTTTTTATTTTGGGGAAAACTTTTTTTGGTGATATTTTTTTTTAAGGGGCTTCTATAGGGGGGTTTAAAAAAACATAAAAATTAAAAAAATTTTTTTTCCAAAAAAAGGGGCAATAAGGGGAAAAGTGGTTTAAAATTTTTTCATGGATTAAAAAAAAAAAACGGGTTTTTTTTGGGGGAAAAAAGCCCCAAAAAATTTCTGAAAATTTCCCCCAAATGTATAAAAAAATTTTTTTGTTTACTTTTTCCCTTTTTCCAAATTTTTTTTATTTACTTTTTTTTAAACACGATTTTGGTCAGATTTTTCTTAGACCCCCAATTTTTTAAAAAAAAAAAGGGACCCTGGGGAAAAGGGAAAAAATTTCCTGGAAACCCCCTTTTTGGGCCCGTTTGGGGGGAAAAAAAAAGGGAATCAAACAAAAAGGTTTTTTTGGTTTAATAGTTTTTCCCAAACCCTTGAGAAAAAATCATCACTACCCCAAAAAAGTTTTATGGAAAATAGCTTTTTTTTTAACCCCAAAAGGGGTTTTGTTAAAAAAAAAAAAAAACATTTTTTTGTTTAGGCCTGCAGGAGATAAAAAATTAAAAATAAAAAAAAAAAAAAAAAAAATTTTTTAAAAAAAAAAAACCCGGCTTTTTGGGTTTTTTGCCCTTTTAAAATGGCAATTTTCATTTAAAAAAAATTCCAGGTCCCAAAAAAAAAAAAAAACAGGGGGGGGGGCCTTGTAAAAATTAAAAAAAAAAATTTTTTTTTTTACAGTATTCAGTTGAAAAAGCATTTTTGTGATTCAATTTTTTAGTTTTTTTCCCCGGGTTTTTACCCAAAAATTTAAAAAAAAGGGAAAGGGGGCCCCTAGTAAAAAAAAACGAAAAAAATTTTTTTTTTAACTTTTTTTTTCCCATTTTTCCCAAATTTTTTTTTTTTTTTAATTTTTTCAAGTTTTTTCGGGGGGGACATATTTTTTTCGGGGGAGGGGGGGGCAGGGGGGTTGTTACACGATGCAAGGGTTTTTACAAAAAATTTCCCTCTCATTTTATTCTTTTTTTTAAAAAAAAAAAAAATTTTTGCCCGGGGGATTTTTCATTTTTTTTTTGGGGGGGTTTTTCCCTTTTTTCCCTTTTCCCTCCCCCATTCAGGGGGTGTTTCCCTTAAACAAAAAAAACCCAGGTTCAAAATTTTCCCCCAGCGGGAACAGATTTTTTTTTTTTCAAAAAAATTTTTTCCTTTTTGGGGTTGGGTTGAAGGGGGGGGGGAAATTTGGTTTTTTTTTTTAAAATGAAAAAAATTTTCCGAAAGATTAAAAATAACCTAGAATGGGGGGGGGATAGAACTTGGGGGGGAAATTTTCCAATTTTCTTTTTACGCTCCCTGGTATTCAAAAACTTTTTTTTTTTTTTTTTTTGACCCCCAAAGAAAAAAGCTACAAAAAACATTTTTTTTTTTTGGAACCCCCTTTAAGCCAGAGGTTTTTTTCCCTTTTTTTTTGGAAAAAATTTTCCCAAAAAGGGGAAAAAAGGGAAAAAGAAAGGCTTTTTGAAAAAAAAAACAAAAATGAATTGGCAAATTTTTGTATCAAAAAAATTTTTTTTTTTTTCTGGTATCAAAAAAAATTTTTTTTTTTTGCAAAAAAAAAAGGGTGCCTTTTAATTTTTTTTTTTTTTTTTTTGCCCAATTTTTTTCCTTTTTTTGAAATATGATCCTTTTTTTTCCCCTTTAGCTCAAAAAAAATTTATTTAAAAAATATTTTTCTGTCCTTTTTAAAAACCCCCCCGAAAAAATTTCATTTTTATTTTTTTTTTTCCTTTTTCCATGCTGCTTTTTTTTTTTTCTTTATTTTTTTTGTTAAAAAAAAAAACATATTTCTTTAAAGCATTTTTTAAAAAATTGTTTTGATTTGCTTTTTTTTAAATACCATAAAAAAATTTTTTTTTGAAAATTTTTTTTTAAAAAAAAAAAAAATTTTCACCCAATTTTTTTTTAATTTTCCCATTTTTTTTTCCCCATAAATTCCCCCCCATTTAAAAAAAAAATATTTTTTTGTTTTACCCCCACTTTTTTTTTTTCCTGGTTTTTTTATTTGGGGGGGAAAAAAAAAAATTAAAAAAAATATTTTAAGCAAAAAAAAATTAAAAAAAAAATATTTTTCAAAAAAAATATTGGGAAA
>NW_023648836.1:0-2500 GCF_015228065.2 Penaeus monodon | reverse complement strand
AGATAGATATATACATATGTATATGTATATATACATATTTATACATATATATTCATAAATTTGTGTCTGTGTGTGTGTTGGTAGCTAGATATACATATACATAGACTGATTGGTAGATTGATAGATAGATAGATAGTAAGATATACATAATATACATAAGATATACATATACATAAGATATACATATACATACATGTATATATATATATATATATATATTTATATATATATTATATATATATATATATATATAATACACACATATGCTAGATGTGTGCTGTCTGGTGCAGCGGTAGCGATCTCTTCTAGCAATCTTGCGTTCAAAATCCCTCGCCGCCAGCGGATGGTAACCCCCAGCCATTCCTTGCACACAGGGGATAATATAGAAGCAAAATGAAACTGACAGCATGTCACACCAATAATATCCATTGTAACAAATGGAATCAAACAAAATTATTATTACATATGTACACACACACACACATATATATATATACTATATATATATTTGTACGCGCACGGGCGATGCGTATGTGCATGGATGCACCCACGCGCACAGGCGATGCGTATGTGCATGGATGCACCCACGCACTCGCATGCGGCGATTGGTGTGTGCACTTCCATTGATTTAAATAATTTTAGGTAAATCGAACCTAGATACGATGAAGTTCCTTGGGCAAGGAACTTCACTTGGGATTGCCTATTTAGCCACTGGGTGGCAACCCCAGCCCAAAGCAGTGCTGGCCCCAAGCCCGGAGAATAGAGAGAATGATTCCCTAAAAGGGGTAAACACCGGCACTCTCCGTGGAGAGGAACTGGGGACCCTACCACGTACTCACTCCAAGAGCATCAAAAACATGAAAACTACAATCAAGTATCATGCTGTGACCACGGCGGCTCAAACATGACCTATCGTTAAAAAAAATCTATTATTTTCCCATTCCGTTTTTAAGAATTGCGATTCTTTCAATTCTTAAATACGCAATCGTGTCTGAAACATGATTTCATTTCTTAACCGAAATAAAACAATTTATTTTATTTCCATGTCGAGAGAAAATAAATATCTTAAAAATACTCCCTTGTTCCCCATCAAATCTCCCTCTCTCTCTTTGTTGTGTGTCTTTGTCTGTCTGCCACTCTGTATGTGTCTCTGTCTGCCTGTTTGTCACCCCCCTCCCCCCTCTCTCTCCCCCCACCCAAAGTCTCCCTTTTTCTATCTCTCTTACTCTTTCTTTATTTTTTACTATATAGGCTTTCTCTTTTATTATAATCATCAATATTGTCAATTTAGCATTATCTTTACTTTTGCATTATTTCTTACTTTCATATTTATCTTTGTTTCACCATTACTTGTCAGTATTACCATTATTACACGCATCAAGACACATTTCAAGAATTACCATTTAAAATTCTAAAAAAACAGATCCATTTTGTCATAACTTTTGAGGGTATAGGATAGACACAATAGATATGGAAAAAGTATGAACATAAACTCTAATTATTTTGTATTTTTTTTTCGTGATGGACAGGGTCATGGAAGGAATTATATCTGTGAACGTAAAATAAGGAATTTTAGTCCCGTTTAGTTAGTTTTCGTGGTCGAGAACAGAAAAAAAATCGATTTTGTTCCTAAAGGTACAGAAAAGAACGTACATTTTTTTTAGGACCTTTTTAGCACACATAAAAGCACACTCATGCTCACCTCAGCGGACCAGGAATATTCAACGGACACTAATGTACATTACCACACATACCCTTCCATTAGGGAATGAACACGAGACTGGGTGAACATCTCGTGCTCATTACTTTTCAAACAAGTATTACGTAGATAGTTCTTGATGTGAATTAAAGAACAATCATAAAGAACGTAACCAATTCTTGAATAAATCATTCCCCATACCCCGGTTTTGTGAATAATGAACATACTATTTTCCAAAAAGCTAGTCATGTCGAAAAAGAAAAACTATTTGATTCCATCTAAGGTTCCTTTTTGGGTTGAGGGCGTTACGAACAGTAATGACGTTAGTAATGCTGTGTAAAGAAAAGAAAAAGTGTAATTCTCCATAACCATGTTTCCCTATGCCTTTCAATATTAACGTCTCGTTTTCTTCCTTATCTCCCAGTCTTCCTTTTATCACCTTAATATTGGGTCAGTTAACTGCACCTCAGAATAGTCACATAAATTCTTCAGTTAACTCGAGACAAAATCCTCACAGAGAACGGGGGGGGGGGGAAGGGCTCATATGGTAGGGGAATGTGTCGAATCTATTGGAAAATCAGTCTCATCTATATCAATACTGTCCATTTACCTTTTTCGAACATTTTCCACTCCGAAATAAATTTGACACCCCGGTCGTCATCGTTCTGGATCCCCCGCGGTGCAATCCAATCTTTCTTGCTGTTAAGGCAAATCGAGAGGGTAGGAATCTTCTTCACTTCAACAACTCTTTCAGGCTTTGGTTTTGGGCCTTTATCTGGGGAAAAAAAAAATTTTAAAAAA
>NW_023648835.1:0-5000 GCF_015228065.2 Penaeus monodon | reverse complement strand
TGTTGTGTGTTGTGTGTGGGGTGTGTGTGTGTGTGTGTGTGTGTTGTTGTGTGGTGTGTCTTTGATGTCCCCCTTTTTGCATGTATTTTTAAACTAGTAAGGCAATAAAATAACTATAAAAAAAACAAAAAAAAGGTATTTGTGTGGAATAAACAAATTGAACCTTCGAAAAAAATTTTTTGGGAGGTAGGGGTTTTCCTCAGTTCCCAAAAAGGGCTCTCTCTGAATAAAAAATTTTTAATTGTTTTTTTAAAAAATTAATTTTTGGGAAATAAAACAAATCAATATGATTAATACTGCAAGTGCGAATCAAAAATAAAAAAAGAGGGGGAACGATATGTTTTTTTTATATCTTTTTAATATAAATATATATTATTTTATTATATTTATAATATATAAATTTTATTTTTTAAAAAAATTTATTATATAATTATATTATATATTTTTTTTTTTTTTTTTTTTTTTTTTTTTTTTTTTTTTTTTTTTTTTTTTTTTTTTTTTTTTTTTAAGGTAAATTTTGGGCCGGGTGGGCCCGCATGATACTTAAATTTTGTTTTCTGTTGTGTGCTCGGAGTGAGTACGGGTTGGGTCCCCATTCCCTTTCCCCGGATATTAATATAAAATATTATATATTATAAAATATAAAAATAATATATAATATATATGTGTGTGTGTGTGTGTGTGGGGGGGGGTGGGTTGTGTGTGTTGTGTGTGTGTGGTGTGTGTGGGGTGTGTAAAATATTAATTATATTTTTATATATATTTATTTATATAAATAATATTTATTATTATATAATAATTTTATTTATTTATATATTATTTTATATATTATATTAATAATAATATATATATTATATATTTATCACACTAAAAATAATTTTCCTACATACATGCACACCACACCCCACAAAAAAAAAAAAAAAAAATAATTTTATATTTAATATATATATATATATATATATTATATATAACATAATACATATATAAATATATTATATATGCTAATATATTATATATATATATATATATTTTAATATATATATATATAATATATATTATTATATTTAAAATTATATCTAATATATATTTTAATAATTTAAAACAGATTATTTTATATTTTTGCATACATTATTTAATGACCAAATATTATATTATATATTTATGTTATAATAAAATTTAAAATATATATTTTAAAATTTTATATATATATATATATATATAATTATATTATATATCCCTTTAAATTTAATTTAAAATATTAAAAAAAATATAATATTAATAATATTTTATATATCCACACACACCCAAAAAAGCAAAAAAATTTTCAAAACACCCCCCCCCCACACCCCAACACACCCAACCACACACACACACACACAAACCCAACACCAAAAAAAAAATATATATAAAATATTATATATTTTTATAATTATATTTTTTTAAAAATAATTTTTATATTTTTAATATATATAAATATACTAAAAATATATAAATATATATATTATATATATTAATATAATTTTAAATTATGTGTGTGTTTTTGGGGTGTTGTGTGTGTGTGTGTGTGTGTGTGTGTGTGTGTGTATGTGGTGTGTGCGTGGGTGTTTTGGTATGTGTATGTATGTCGTATGCATTATGTATAAAAGGGATCAAAAGATGTATTTGACCGGTTTCGATATATCTTCGTCGAAATCCAAAAATGATTACTGAAAACGGTCAAAAACATACTTTTATTGTGAAAGGGTTTTATTCTCACTCTCCCCTTTTATACATTTTCAATATGAAAAACGATGCATATTATAATTTTATATATTTTATAATATAATATATAATATAAATTTTATATATTTAATATATATATATATATACATTTTTTTTTTTTTTTTTTATATAATATATATATATAATTATATATAATATATTATATATATAAATATATATATAATATATATATATATATATATATATATATTATATTATATATATCACCCCTATATGTGTGTGGGGTTGTGGGGGGTGTGTGGTGTGTGTGTGTGGTGTTTGTGTGTGAGTGTGTGGTGTGTGTGTATATGTATTTCTATTTGTTTTACGTGGGGTGTGGGCTTTGTGCCCACACACACACACACAACACACCACCCCACACAAACACACACACACACAAAAATCACACACATCACACACCCACACACACACCCCCCCCACCCCCCCAACACACACACACACACACACACACACAACCACCACCCACAACACACACCCCACATTATTAAAATATATTTTACTTCTGTGTATGGGCATAAATTGGAACCCAGTTGGGATCCCATCTAGGGGATAAAAAAAAAGGGTGGGGGACGTTTTCCCTTGGCTGAAAACCCTTTAGGACAGGGTCTCAACGGAAAAACCCCCTTTTGCTTATTTTTCCCTAGTGTTTAGGCGACATTCGGGAAAATGGCCCTCCCGTGGAAAAGCGGGGGCATGTTAAGGTAAATTTAAACGGAAAATTGGGTCACGGAAAAAAGGATTTTAAAAAAGGCCCTGTCGGGGTACGAAAAAGATATAATATATATAATATATAAAATTTATATAATTATATTTATATATAATTATTAATAAAATATTTTTATTATATTTTATTATATATAATTTTTCTAATATAAAATTTATATTTATTTTTATATTTTAATAATATTAATATATATTTATTATATAAAATTATTTAAAATTTATATATATATATATTTTATTTTATATTATAAATTATTATATTATGTTTTTTTATTTTCTTATCTAATTAATATTTTATCAAATATAATATTTTATTATTAATAAAATATATTTTTATATATATATATTTTTCATATTTATACCAAAAAAACCGGGGAAAAAAAAAGGGGGGGGAAAGGGAAAAAAAAAAACCAAAAAAATTTAAATTTTAAAATTTAAAAAAAAAAAAAAAAGAGGGGGGTTTTAAAAAAAAAGGGGGGGGAAAAGGGGGGGAAAAAAGAAAGGAAAAAGGGGGAAAAAGGGGAGAGAGAGGAAAAAAGGGGGGGGGGGGGAGAAAGGAGAGGGGAAAAAAAGAGGGGGGGGGGAGGGGGGGGGAGAGGAAAAAGGGGAAAAGGAGGGGAAAAAACAAAGAGAGAGAGAGAAGGAGAAGGGGGGGAGGAGAGAGAGGAGAGGGGAGAGAGAGAGAGGAGAGAGAGAGGAGAGAGAGAGGGAGAGAGAGAGAGGAAGGAAGAGAGAGAGAGAGAGAGAAAAGAGGGGGAGAGAGAGAAAGGGGAGAAAAAGGAAAGGAGAGAGAGAAAAAGAGAGAGAGAGAAAGAGAGGAGAGAGAAAAAGAGAGAAGGAGAGAGAGAGGAAGAGAGAGAGAAGAGAGAGAGAGAAAAAGAGAGAAGAGAGAGAGGGGAGAGAGAGAGAGAGAGAGAGAGAGGCAGAGAGAGAGGGAGAGAGAAGAGAGAAGGGGGAGAAAGAGAGAAAAGGGAGACGAAAAGAAAAAAGGAGAGGGATATAGAGAGGGGGGGAGGAGAAAAGGGCAAGGTAGAGGGGGAGAGAGAGAGAGAATAAGAGAGGGGGAGGGGGAAAGGGGGGGGGGGGGGAGAGGGAAAAACCTATTTTTTTGTTTTGTTCCCCCACGCACAAAAAGGTGGAAAGTGAAAGGGATTTGCTCTCCTCTTTTCCATAATTTTTAAATCTTCCCCCCTTGTTGTTGCCGCTAAACCCCCCCGGCTCCCCCCCTCCTTTTTCCCCTCCTTTCTCCCCCCCCCCCATCGGTGAAAAGGTTATCGCGAATTTTTCCCGATATTTAAAATCGCGTAGTAAAAAGTTTCAAGGCTCTGGCGCCCCTCGTCTGAAAACCCACTTATCTAGTTTAGCTTTGCCTCTTCCCCCACCCCGTATACGGCTTTTACAGCCTTTTCACTAAAAATTTTCACAGCCACACAGGGGGACTTTTTTTGTTTTTTTTTTTTATTCCTGTGAATCTTCTTGGAGAGGACAGGGGGGGGAAAACCCGAGGGGTGGATCGGTGAATTTGTAAAAATGAGACAATATTTTGATAAATCGATGTCGACAGCTATCTCGGCGGGAAATACTAAACCCTTTCCCTTATGGTTGCCCTTTAAAAATTGCAGTGTCTCCGGGATATCTCATTTCTTTTTCACTATTAACTTTCACATCCAATTTTTCTGTTAAAAACAAGTGGGGCGGCCCCGGTTGTGGAGAAAAATACCCCATAGACGGCTGGGAATTGGATGATAACCTTTGGGTTTTGCCTGGGTTTGTTGGGAACCCTTGGCCCTTTTGGTTGGGTGAGGAACCCGGATATTTGGTGGGTAAAGGGAGGGGGCGAGATGTGTTCTGTTGTAGGGGGGCGGGATTGCGGGAAGGTTCTGCTGCGCCCCCCTGGAAGCCCCACAATATACACATGTTAAAAAAAAAAGCAAAGCCGGTGTTACCCAACTTTTTTTCCTTAAAACTAAAATTTTTTAAACGTTTTCTTTTTAAGATTTTCCCCCAGGCGGGACGTGAACGATCTCGGGGGTAGGTGAGCATACCCCTTTTGGACACCTTCCTGTCCCGGCTGAAAGTAATTAAAACATGCTTAATCTTTTGTCATAGATGGCTTTTTTTTCAGGTGCCTCGTTGTGGGCTTCCGCCCCCCTTTTAATTTTTTTACAATCCTGTCATACTGTGGGGGATTTTTACTTACCCCATGCCATGCCTCGGGGGTTTCAGCCTTGCTGTGTATTAACCCTGACATGGAACAAAAGGGGTTTTTTAGACGTTTTTTTTTTTTTTTTCCCCGCGAGAGAAGTAAAATCTTATTACAGTCATGGTGAGCCATACTTAGGGAGATATATTTAGCGTGGAGTTTCTCCCCTTTTATTCGGGGTACATGTCACGGGGTTACAGGCGCTGTATTCCTGTTTTGGTGTCTAAAAGTTTTTTTTGGAATTATTTCGTGTATTTTAAAACAAATAAATCAAAAAAAATAAAAAATTAAA